>NC_091288.1:224152341-224452341 GCF_032444005.1 Ranitomeya imitator | reverse complement strand
GCAGTTCTGTGGAAGGAGACAAGGAAGAAGATGAAGAGTAATGGAGTCATCATTGCTATTATTTATATGCAGGACCGATAGAAAATATAACTCAATTGCTCCTCTTACAACTTAATAGAAGCTTAGTCACATATTCAGAGGACTTGGTTCCTATACATGTGCCTTGGGGAGGAGCTGATTGTGAGTCCACAACTAGTCCTGATCGTCTATAGTGCTGCATTGCATGGACCGGTGCTCAATGCTGGTATGTTATGTGGCCTAGTCACAGAGAACCCTGCTTTTCTAAATCTGGTGTATTATTGAACAACCAGCCCAGGTTCTGATGGTTACAGTTTCCTTCCGTGATAGGAATTCTTATGGTTACCTGCCTCTTAGGTTTGCCATGTGGTTGCTTCACACTTTTGTGATGCTCATGCCGATGGCATTTTTGAGTCAGTGTCTGAGTTTAGATGCCACTTATCTTCTAGTGACCCAGAGGTTGTTCAGCTGGGGTGGCCAGTTCAATCTAGGTCTGGGTTACTGACTGAGGTGGTGAGGACTTGTATGTGCCATGTTATACAATATGGAAGTAGCTCACCCCAGTAGAGGTGCTCCTGTGTGTCCTATGCAGCAGGTGAATGATAAAAGATAGTGGGACATAGAGGTTCTTACCAGAACTGGACTCGCTTTCAGGAGCTCCTGGTAGTTCTTTGCTCCTTCAATTAAACCGATCGTCATACATTTAGTGAGCCAAGGCTACAACACAAAAGAGTCATAGATAAAAAATACTCGAAAATAAGAAACACTGAAAAAGTGCAGAAAATAGCAGAAGTCTTCAAAATGAGGCAAATAGATCTAGTGTTGGGGATAAGACGTCGCAATTTTGAGGAAGAGACCTAGCATTGGGGATGGGATCTAATGTTGGGGATGACACCTAATTCTGAATAAGAGACATATTGTTGTGGTGAGACCTAGTGCTGTGGAATAGACCGAGTAGTAATGAGGAGGAGACCTAGTGTTGGGGAATAGACCGAGTAGTAATGAGGAGGAGACCTAGTGTTGGGGAATATACCTAGTGTTGGATAAGAGACTTATTCTTGGGGTGACACCTAGTGTTGGGCTTGAGACCTAATGCTGAGGAAGACACCTAGAACTCAGGATTAGATCTTGCCTTGTAGAAGTAACGGGTGGAGATTACATGGTATCAGGATATCCTAGACATGGTTTCCATCCTGTAGAAATGTATTGATCTACCTTTGAGTTGGTAATGTTTGGTGTCTCCCAGATGACACTTTCTCCCAAACGAACGGGAATCAGGAATATTACGGACAGTGGAAACAAACGTTCTCTCTGATTTGTCACCTGCAGACCAGAAGAGTAGACAATGCCTCAGAAATAGACATACCTAAGAGCATGCTCTGATATCCAGAGAAGGAGACCTCACACAACACATGAATATCCTCACCCTGTATATGTGGCTAATACTCGGCTCTGGGGATGTAAAGTTCTCATATTTACTGGATTCTTCAAGGCTGAAATACATACAAATCCTGCCATGTCATCCCCACATGATGGCCTCATTGAACGTGTGCTCTTCTCGCAGCTTAGCCTAAACTGCATGGATTTTAGATACCACACAGATGTCTCTCTTCGCTCACCTGGTGATGGTCACAAAGATTGAGTAAAGCACTTTTATGGTGGCTGAGGACTTCATCTGGTCATTTGGAGCCGTTGCGTTATTATCACTGTAAAGACACATGGAGAATGAATTACAGCCATGAATTGTACAGTCAGCGTCTGGACACTGCCCTCTGGACAGGTTGGGTTGTTACCTAGTCACATTGGCCGTCATAGTTAATGAATCTCCCAAATCCGATGAGGGTGCAACATAAAAACTGACCAAGAAGATAGCCTGAAAGAAACCCAGGAAAGTAAATCAACATGAGACTGAAGATTCGGGGCACAAACCTTGACTGCAGCTGGCCATGGAGATTGGTGAATATGCAAGCTGTGACCATGATATAAAGTGCAATTAATGGATATTGGCCAAGAAATAGATCTTACAGTCGCCCATATTCACCGCTGGGTCAGAACTTGTTTCTTTTATTGGTCTCATTAATACTCTTTATGGGATTCTTGTATGGAAGTATCAAGGATCGTAAAGAGGCTTTCTTTCATCCATCTAAATGCCTTGATCAAGGGATAATGACTTGTTAGTACACTACTTGGGCACATGCCTTGGTTGCCTTCTCACCTAGAAGCTTCTCCTGGCTTCACGATCTGATAACAGTCAGACATCATGTGGGATTCTGCTCAATGACCACTTATCTGGACAACAGGTCAAGCATGAGTCTACAAGTAAGCCTCAAAGGCTACTGGCAGCAAGAGGGTGACAGCTAAACAGCAAATACTCATCATCTCCCCCAGTAAGGTGTGACACGATGTGGTTCCGCTGTCTCTGGAGGACTCTTACCGTGGTGTTGGGTCTCAACAGAGGCTGGTTGACTCCACAGCTCACAGTTCTCAGGCTGTCGAGAGTCGAGCATGTGATTGTAACCCGCTTGTTACTCTATAGAACAGAAAGAACAAAAAATAAGCACTATCTAAACTTGTCCAGTGCAAGAAGAGACATCAACCAAAAGAAAGAGACATACCTGTAGAAGAGACACTCTACGATAAGACAGGTTTTGCGGGAAGGGAATTAAGACTCGAGCATTGTATGAGTCATCCCCTTTATTTGTCACTGACACTGTTAGGTTTACATCAAGAAACAAACCGACTACCAGGTGCTGGAGACTGCGAGAGAGATGAGATTGAGACTGTCACAGATGTGGTATAGCTTCATGAGAGCTGGCTATGGACAAGACAAAGGCAGTGCTTACCCACTGAAGGTGAGATTCATGCTCAGGTTATCTCTACACACGCTGTCAACACCACAATTCTTCTCAAAGGAGATCTACAAAAAAGACAATTTATAGCAATGAGTGGGACAGGGAGGAATTCCCCACAGTCTGTAGATGCAGAATGGTCCAGCATTCTCCACATGTGCCCTAAGTGATGCCCAGTGTGCCCAGTGATGATCCCACACTGTGACCACCAGCCTCAGCGCCAACCATCCACCATACATTACAAGACAATAATGACTTCTCCTGGGAGTTGCCTTCTCACCTCTCCTGAGTGGCTGCGTTGTGAGTCCTCACTAAGAACGGGATTCCCAATCAATGAGAAGTTGAGACTGACGCGAAGAGGAGTTAGAGAGTCCTCCACACACTCCTGAGGATCAAAGAGCGAGAAAAAAAAGGAAAACAGATTCACACATATGAACAGAATATTGTTATTGTTTGGCTACAAGATTCTGCGGTGGATGTTGGTCCAGGGAACTCATCTGATTGCCGTATGTGAAGTAGGAAAGGAATTTTCCCCCCAATATGGAGCAATTGGCATCTGCATCATGGGGGTTTTGCTTCCACTGGGTAAACATTAGAGTAAAGGCTGAACTCAAAGGACTTAAGTCTACCTTAAGCTTTAAAAACTATCGAAGTTTGAAACTAATCCAGGGCTCCTTTTTATATCATATGTTGCCTCGTACATTTGGCCTCAAATGTTAAGGTGCATTTACACTGGCCAACTCTAGCTGTGAATGGTCTGCTAATCAGCTCAATTCAAGCCAAGAAGTAGCCATTTATTAATGGTACAGAGAAGGGGAGGTGATGATTAGAGAACAAACTCCATATTAATATTCAGAAAATCATGTAGAGAAGTGCAGGTGATGATAAAGAACAAGCTCCATAATAATGTCCAGACAATGATACAGAGACGTGGAGGTGATGAGCAGAGAACAAGCTCCATATAAATATCCAGACAATGGCACAGAGAGGTTGAGGTGATGAATAGAGAACAAGCTCCATAAAAATGTCCACACAATGGCACAGAGAAGTGCAGGTGATGAGAAGAGAACAAGCCCCATATTAATACCAGAAAATCGTACAGAGAAGTGGAGGTGATGAGTAGAGAACAAGCTCCATATAAATGTCCAGACAATGGCACAGAGAAGTGAAGGTGATAAGAAGAGAACAAGCTCCATATAAATGTCCAGACAATGGTACAGAGAAGTGGAGGTGATGAGTAGAGAAAAAGCTCCATATTAATGTCCAGACAATGGCACAGAGAAGTGAAGGTGATAAGAAGAGAACAAGCTCCATATAAATGTCCAGACAATGGTACTGAGAAGTGGAGGTGATAAGATGAGAAAAAGCTCCATATAAATGTCCAGACAATGGCACAGAGAAGTGAAGGTGATAACATAGTAACATAGTAACATAGTTAGTAAGGCCGAAAAAAGACATTTGTCCATCCAGTTCAGCCTATATTCCATCATAATAAATACCCAGATCTACGTCCTTCTACAGAACCTAATAATTGTATGATACAATATTGTTCTGCTCCAGGAAGACATCCAGGCCTCTCTTGAACCCCTCGACTGAGTTCGCCATCACCACCTCCTCAGGCAAGCAATTCCAGATTCTCACTGCCCTAACAGTAAAGAATCCTCTTCTATGTTGGTGGAAAAACCTTCTCTCCTCCAGACGCAAAGAATGCCCCCTTGTGCCCGTCACCTTCCTTGGTATAAACAGATCTTCAGCGAGATATTTGTATTGTCCCCTTATATACTTATACATGGTTATTAGATCGCCCCTCAGTCGTCTTTTTTCTAGACTAAATAATCCTAATTTCGCTAATCTATCTGGGTATTGTAGTTCTCCCATCCCCTTTATTAATTTTGTTGCCCTCCTTTGTACTCTCTCTAGTTCCATTATATCCTTCCTGAGCACCGGTGCCCAAAACTGGACACAGTACTCCATGTGCGGTCTAACTAGGGATTTGTACAGAGGCAGTATAATGCTCTCATCATGTGTATCCAGACCTCTTTTAATGCACCCCATGATCCTGTTTGCCTTGGCAGCTGCTGCCTGGCACTGGCTGCTCCAGGTAAGTTTATCATTAACTAGGATCCCCAAGTCCTTCTCCCTGTCAGATTTACCCAGTGGTTTCCCGTTCAGTGTGTAATGGTGACATTGATTCCTTCTTCCCATGTGTATAACCTTACATTTATCATTGTTAAACCTCATCTGCCACCTTTCAGCCCAAGTTTCCAACTTATCCAGATCCATCTGTAGCAGAATACTATCTTCTCTTGTATTAACTGCTTTACAGAGTTTTGTATCATCTGCAAATATCGATATTTTACTGTGTAAACCTTCTACCAGATCATTAATGAATATGTTGAAGAGAACAGGTCCCAATACTGACCCCTGCGATACCCCACTGGTCACAGCGACCCAGTTAGAGACTATACTATTTATAACCACCCTCTGCTTTCTATCACTAAGCCAGTTACTAACCCATTTACACACATTTTCCCCCAGACCAAGCATTCTCATTTTGTGTACCAACCTCTTGTGCGGCACGGTATCAAACGCTTTGGAAAAATCGAGATATACCACGTCCAATGACTCACCGTGGTCCAGCCTATAGCTTACCTCTTCATAAAAACTGATTAGATTGGTTTGACAGGAGCGATTTCTCATAAACCCATGCTGATATGGAGGTAAACAGTTATTCTCATTGAGATAATCCAGAATAACATCCCTCAGAAACCCTTCAAATATTTTACCAACAATAGAGGTTAGACTTACTGGCCTATAATTTCCAGGTTCACTTTTAGAGCCCTTTTTGAATATTGGCACCACATTTGCTATGCGCCAGTCCTGCGGAACAGACCCTGTCGCTATAGAGTCACTAAAAATAAGAAATAATGGTTTATCTATTACATTACTTAGTTCTCTTAGTACTCGTGGGTGTATGCCATCCGGACCCGGAGATTTATCTATTTTAATCTTATTTAGCCGGTTTCGCACCTCTTCTTGGGTTAGATTGGTGACCCTTAATATAGGGTATTAGAAGAGATAAGAAGAGAACAAGCTCCATATAAATGTCCAGACAATGGTACAGAGAAGTGGAGGTGATGAGTAGAGAAAAAGCTCCATATTAATGTCCAGACAATGGCACAGAGAAGTGAAGGTGATAAGAAGAGAACAAGCTCCATATAAATGTCCAGACAATGGTACTGAGAAGTGGAGGTGATAAGATGAGAAAAAGCTCCATATAAATGTCCAGACAATGGCACAGAGAAGTGGAGGTGATAAGAATAGAACAAGCTCCATATAAATGTCCAGACAATGGTACAGAAAAGTGAAGGTGATAAGAAGAGAACAAGCTCCATATAAATGTCCAGACAATGGTACAGAGAAGTGGAGGTGATGAGTAGAGAACAAGCTCCATATAAATTTCCAGACAATGGCACAGAAAATTGGAGGTGATGAGCAGAGAACAAGCTCCATATAAATGTCCAGACAATGGCACAGAGAAGTGGAGGTGATGAGTAGAGAACAAGCTGCATATAAATGTCCAGACAATGGCACAGAGAAGTGGAGGTGATTAGAAGAGAACAAGCTCCATATAAATGTCCAGACAATGGTACAGAGAAGTGGAGGTGATAAGAAGAGAACAAGCTCCATATAAATGTCCAGACAATGGCACAGAGAAGTGGAGGTGATGAGCAGAGAACAAGCTCCATATAAATGTCCAGACAATGGCACAGAGAAGTGGAGGTTATAAGAAGAGAATAAGCTCCATATAAATGTCCAGACAATGGTACAGAGAAGTGGAGGTGATGAGTAGAGAACAAGCTCCATATAAATGTCCAGACAATGGCACAGAAAATTGGAGGTGATGAGCAGAGAACAAGCTCCATATAAATGTCCAGACAATGGCACAGAGAAGTGGAGGTGATAAGCAAAGAACAAGCTCCATATAAATGTCCAGACAATGGTACAGAAAAGTGGAGGTGACCAGCAGAGAACAAGCTCCATATAAATGTCCAGACAATGGAACAGAGAAGTGGAGGTGATGAGTAGAGAACAAGCTCCATATAAATGTCCAGACAATGGCACAGAAAAGTGGAGGTGATAAGAAGAGAACAAGCTCCATATAAATGTCCAGACAATGGCACAGAAAAGTGGAGGTGATAAGAAGAGAACAAGCTCCATATAAATGTCCAGACAATGGTACAGAAAAGTGGAGGTGATCAGCAGAGAACAAGCTCCATATAAATGTCCAGACAATGGAACAGAGAAGTGGAGGTGATAAGTAGAGAACAAGCTCCATATAAATGTCCAGACAATGGAACAGAGAAGTGGAGGTGATAAGTAGAGAACAATCTCCATATAAATGTCCAGACAATGGCACAGAGAAGTGGAGGTGATAAGAATAGAACAAGCTCCATATAAATGTCCAGACAATGGTACAGAAAAGTGAAGGTGATAAGAAGAGAACAAGCTCCATATAAATGTCCAGACAATGGTACAGAGAAGTGGAGGTGATGAGTAGAGAACAAGCTCCATATAAATTTCCAGACAATGGCACAGAAAATTGGAGGTGATGAGCAGAGAACAAGCTCCATATAAATGTCCAGACAATGGCACAGAGAAGTGGAGGTGATGAGTAGAGAACAAGCTCCATATAAATGTCCAGACAATGGCACAGAAAATTGGAGGTGATGAGCAGAGAACAAGCTCCATATAAATGTCCAGACAATGGCACAGAGAAGTGGAGGTGATAAGCAAAGAACAAGCTCCATATAAATGTCCAGACAATGGTACAGAAAAGTGGAGGTGATCAGCAGAGAACAAGCTCCATATAAATGTCCAGACAATGGAACAGAGAAGTGGAGGTGATGAGTAGAGAACAAGCTCCATATAAATGTCCAGACAATGGCACAGAAAAGTGGAGGTGATAAGAAGAGAACAAGCTCCATATAAATGTCCAGACAATGGCACAGAAAAGTGGAGGTGATAAGAAGAGAACAAGCTCCATATAAATGTCCAGACAATGGTACAGAAAAGTGGAGGTGATCAGCAGAGAACAAGCTCCATATAAATGTCCAGACAATGGAACAGAGAAGTGGAGGTGATAAGTAGAGAACAAGCTCCATATAAATGTCCAGACAATGGAACAGAGAAGTGGAGGTGATAAGTAGAGAACAATCTCCATATAAATGTCCAGACAATGGCACAGAGAAGTGGAGGTGATAAGAATAGAACAAGCTCCATATAAATGTCCAGACAATGGTACAGAAAAGTGAAGGTGATAAGAAGAGAACAAGCTCCATATAAATGTCCAGACAATGGTACAGAGAAGTGGAGGTGATGAGTAGAGAACAAGCTCCATATAAATTTCCAGACAATGGCACAGAAAATTGGAGGTGATGAGCAGAGAACAAGCTCCATATAAATGTCCAGACAATGGCACAGAGAAGTGGAGGTGATGAGCAGAGAACAAGCTCCATATAAATGTCCAGACAATGGCACAGAAAATTGGAGGTGATGAGCAGAGAACAAGCTCCATATAAATGTCCAGACAATGGTACAGAGAAGTGGAGGTGATGAGTAGAGAACAAGCTGCATATAAATGTCCAGACAATGGCACAGAGAAGTGGAGGTGATTAGAAGAGAACAAGCTCCATATAAATGTCCAGACAATGGTACAGAGAAGTGGAGGTGATAAGAAGAGAACAAGCTCCATATAAATGCCCAGACAATGGTACAGAGAAGTGGAGGTGATGAGTAGAGAACAAGCTCCATATAAATGTCCAGACAATGGCACAGAAAATTGGAGGCGATGAGCAGAGAACAAGCTCCATATAAATGTCCAGACAATGGCACAGAGAAGTGGAGGTGATAAGCAAAGAACAAGCTCCATATAAATGTCCAGACAATGGCACAGAAAAGTGGAGGTGATAAGAAGAGAACAAGCTCCATATAAATGTCCAGACAATGGCACAGAAAAGTGGAGGTGATAAGAAGAGAACAAGCTCCATATAAATGTCCAGACAATGGTACAGAAAAGTGGAGGTGATCAGCAGAGAACAAGCTCCATATAAATGTCCAGACAATGGAACAGAGAAGTGGAGGTGATAAGTAGAGAACAAGCTCCATATAAATGTCCAGACAATGGCACAGAAAAGTGGAGGTGATGAGCAGAGAACAAGCTCCATATAAATGTCCAGACAATGGCACAGAGAAGTGGAGGTGATAAGTAGAGAACAAGCTCCATATAAATGTCCAGACAATGGCACAGAAAAGTGGAGGTGATAAGAAGAGAACAAGCTCCATATAAATGTCCAGACAATGGCACAGAGAAGTGGAGGTGATGAGCAGAGAACAAGCTCCATATAAATGTCCAGACAATGGCACAGAAAATTGGAGGTGATGAGCAGAGAACAAGCTCCATATAAATGTCCAGACAATGGTACAGAGAAGTGGAGGTGATGAGTAGAGAACAAGCTGCATATAAATGTCCAGACAATGGCACAGAGAAGTGGAGGTGATTAGAAGATAACAAGCTCCATATAAATGTCCAGACAATGGTACAGAGAAATGGAGGTGATAAGAAGAGAACAAGCTCCATATAAATGTCCAGACAATGGCACAGAGAAGTGGAGGTGATGAGTAGAGAACAAGCTCCATATAAATGTCCAGACAATGGCACAGAAAATTGGAGGCGATGAGCAGAGAACAAGCTCCATATAAATGTCCAGACAATGGCACAGAGAAGTGGAGGTGATAAGCAAAAAATAAGCTCCATATAAATGTCCAGACAATGGCACAGAAAAGTGGAGGTGATAAGAAGAGAACAAGCTCCATATAAATGTCCAGACAATGGCACAGAAAAGTGGAGGTGATAAGAAGAGAACAAGCTCCATATAAATGTCCAGACAATGGTACAGAAAAGTGGAGGTGATCAGCAGAGAACAAGCTCCATATAAATGTCCAGACAATGGAACAGAGAAGTGGAGGTGATAAGTAGAGAACAAGCTCCATATAAATGTCCAGACAATGGCACAGAAAAGTGGAGGTGATGAGCAGAGAACAAGCTCCATATAAATGTCCAGACAATGGCACAGAGAAGTGGAGGTGATAAGTAGAGAACAAGCTCCATATAAATGTCCAGACAATGGCACAGAAAAGTGGAGGTGATAAGAAGAGAACAAGCTCCATATAAATGTCCAGACAGTGGCACAGAAAAGTGGAGGTGATAAGAAGAGAACAAGCTCCATATAAATGTCCAGACAATGGTACAGAAAAGTGGAGGTGATCAGCAGAGAACAAGCTCCATATAAATGTCCAGACAATGGAACAGAGAAGTGGAGGTGATGAGTAGAGAACAAGCTCTATATAAATGTCCAGACAATGGCACAGAAAAGTGGAGGTGATAAGAAGAGGACAAGCTCCATATAAATGTCCAGACAATGGTACAGAGAAGTGGAGGTGATGAGCAGAGAATAAGCTCTGTATAAATGTCCAGACAATGGTACTGAGAAGTGGAGGTGTTGTGCAGAGAACAAGCTCCATATAAATGTCCAGACAATGGTAGATAGAAGTAGAGTTGCTGAGCAGAGGACTCATTAATGAGGTGAAATGAGATATACATTAGTAGTGTTGTTTCGGGGTTCTTCTCCTGTGTACATAGGTACAGTATGTCAAATTTTGTATGTTTTCTTTTGCAGGACAGATATTAGTAATCACCTCCACCTTGTGATACAGAACTAAATAAAGAGCCTTTTATTTCCATTCCATAATATCTGCCACCCTTGCCCTCCTAGAGGGGCGAAAGTATGGTACTAATCAATCCTTCCTCTCCTGCTCCTCATCTTTCACTAAAATGAGATCCAACAAGAACATCAGCTTCTAAGAGATATTAGGACTCCTAGAAAAGGCTCGTGTGAGAGTAGCGGGTACGTTACGTGGCAGATCAGTGTGCACCAGTGGAGAGAAACGGCCTCTGATGGTCAGTGCGTTATCGGATATTGTGAGGGGATAGTAGATACTAACAGGAAGAATGATTTCATATCTGTCACAGGTCCGAGGTCCTCTGAGCTCCCGAGATAAAGATAACTCGCGAACTTTAGGTACAGGGGGGCCAGAGAAGACAGCACGATTTTGGGTGCGCCTTGCATCCAACAGGAGGTTGTACTCCACTGATGCCATGGTGTCACCTGGAAGAAAGGAGAATCGGTGAGAACTGCACAAAGTCCAGACATGGATCTCAGCCCTGTATATAGTATAGAAGAGAACCCTTTACTGAACCTGTCAGACCCCCAGACCTCATTACAATCCATCTGCCAAAATGAAGGATCCTATGCTGGACCTGTCAGATCCCCAGACCTCATTACAATCCATCTGCCAAAATGAAGGATCCTATGCTGGACCTGTCAGACCCCCAGACCTCATTACAATCCATCTGCCAAAATGAAGGATCCTATAGTGGACCTGTCAGATCCCCAGACCTCAGTACATTCCATCTGCCAAAATGAAGGATCCTATAGTGGACCTGTCAGATCCCAGACCTCATTATATTCCATCTGCCAAAATGAAGGATCCTATGCTGGACCTGTCAGACCCCCAGACCTCATTACAATCCATCTGCCAAAATGAAGGATCCTATAGTGGACCTGTCAGATCCCCAGACCTCAGTACATTCCATCTGCCAAAATGAAGGATCCTATAGTGGACCTGTCAGATCCCAGACCTCATTATATTCCATCTGCCAAAATGAAGAATCCTATAGTGGACCTGTGAGACCCCAAGACCTCATAACATTCCATCTGCCAAAATGAAGGATCCTATGCTGGACCTGTGAGACCCCCAGACCTCATTGCAATCCATCTGCCAAAATGAAGGATCCTATGCTGGACCTGTGAGACCCCCAGACCTCATTGCAATCCATCTGCCAAAATGAAGGATCCTATGCTGGACCTGTGAGACCCCAAGACCTCATTACATTCCATCTGCCAAAATGAAGGATCCTATAGTGGACCTGTGAGACCCCCAGACCTCATAACATTCCATCTGCCAAAATGAAGGATCCTATAGTAGACCTGTGAGACCCCCAGACCTCATTACATTCCATCTGCCAAAATGAAGGATCCTATGCTGGACCTGTCAGATCCCCAGACCTCATTATATTCCATCTGCCAAAATGAAGGATCCTATAGTGGACCTATGAGACCCCAGACCTCATAACATTCCATCTGCCAAAATGAAGGATCCTATAGTGGACCTGTCAGATCCCCAGACCTCATTACATTCCATCTGCCAAAATGAAGGATCCTATGCTGGACCTGTCAGACCCCAGACCTCATTATATTCCATCTGCCAAAATGAAGGATCCTATGCTGGACCTGTCAGACCCCAGACCTCATTACAGTCCCTCTATCATAGTGGAGGACCCTCTTCTGGACCGCATGCTGAGCAGTAACTGCAGTGTGGGTCCATATGTGGTCGTAAATCGGTATATGCCATACTCCCATACCACCCACCTTACCTGTCGCTTTGATGCTCTTCAGCCTTTGGTTGAAGCAGACATTAATTTCTGTCACCTGTTGTTTTCTGGTATCTGTGCATTCATAGGAAGAAAGAGGAAACTCGAGGGGCTTGAAGGTAATGGACACATTGACCTGGAGGACGGGCCGAGATCTGAACGAGGAAAACAACAACATGACCAGGAGCACAGAACACGGGAAGAGTCAGTGGCCATTACCCCAGCAAGTCATGAAATCCTACAAAAAACCTGGAATGGTCTGCCCAGACTAATGATTAAATGTCCCGTTAAACCATTATGTGATTTTTGTAAATTTGTGGGACAAATAATTTGGTGGTCCAGGGGGTTATACAGAGGTCTGCATGGTAGGTGTGGCAATTTATGTAGTGACACATCCTCCACTTTTCTGATTACCTAGTTTTGGGGGGAAACGACCTTTACGAGTCATATGAAGCATGGCATGATATAGCAGCTTATAGAACAGCTTGCATGGGGCGGATGCCTCATTTTTACCTCAAAATAACGGCAACACCTTCTCCCCCCACCGTCACATCCGGCAGCCCATCGTTTGTCATGTCCAAGTTACCCGCCAGTGATCTTCCAAAGAACTGCACTCCACTTCCCATCTTACTTCCCTCAATGCGCTGGAGAACAAAAGGAAATGTAAATCATTCAGCAACAGCTAAAAATGGCGTCTACGCATCATGATGAGGCAGATGCTCAATTAGGTGTTAAGCTGCTTATCTTTTGCATATTTTGCCTGCTGTTGTATCATAACCCACATGTTTACCTGTATACGAGACGTTCTGAAGCCTCCAATCTTCCCTGGGAAGATATACAAAGCTCCTTGACCGTCATTTTCAAAAGGGGCCCCAACAGCAAGATCTAGAAACCCATCTGCAGTCAGGTCTGGAAGAACGGTGATGGCTGCACCAAAGTAACCC
The DNA here is from genome assembly GCF_032444005.1 of Ranitomeya imitator. Lineage (NCBI taxonomy): Eukaryota > Metazoa > Chordata > Amphibia > Anura > Dendrobatidae > Ranitomeya > Ranitomeya imitator. Next base: position 224,438,977 of record NC_091288.1, on the reverse strand, counting down.
ATAGATTCGCTGCTCTCACCCTGAAGAGTCTCACGGCAGGTGATGGTGTTAGGGCTTCTTTGAGAGTTCATCGCCTGTTGGGACCAACAATGGGGTAAAACATGGAGAAGTGACCTCCACAGTCTACAAACATGGAGAGGAGCTGCTCATGATCTCCAAAACACAAACATTCTGCAGGAGATAGGTATCATTCATAGGCTCCTGGCTGTGAGATATTTAGAAGTCAAACCTGGGCAGAGACCGGGCACAGATAGACTCGTCCTCCTGGAGCTACTGGAGAATAATACGATGGGGCTCCGACCACCAAGACAAAGTCTGATGGAGACATTTTAACCATGCTCAAGGCTGATCCAAAGTATGATCCGATCTGTAAGGAAAATGGAAATAACAACCAAAAGCTGTGAGTCCCCGAGTGTCTCATTCTGATCTGTCCATTCAACTACCAGTTCAGGGGAAAGTCCTCCAGTGACAAGTCATAGGTGATTGTGCAGAACTGGAGGCTGCACCGTAGGGAGCAGGAGAAATCCAGGAACAAGTCATAGGTGATGTCATAGAACTGAAAACTTCATCGTAGGTAGTGGGAGACCTCCAGGACAAGTCATAGGTGATTGTGCAGAACTGGAGGCTGCAACGTAGGGAGCCGGAGACCTCCTGGACAAGTATTAGGTGATTGTATAGAACTGGAGGGCCAATGTAGGGAGTGGATGACCTCCAGGACAAGTCAGGGGTGATTGTACATAACTGGAGGCTGCAATGAAGGGATCAGGAGAAATCCAGGAACAAGTCATAGGTGATGTCATAGACCTGAAGGCTTCATCATAGGTAGAGGGAGACCTCCAGGACACGCCATTAGTGATTGCATAGAACTGGATGGCCAATGTAGGGAATGGGAGGCCTCCAGAACAAGTCATAGGTGGTTGTATGGAACTGGGGGCTGCATCATAGGTAGTGGGTGACTTCCAGGACAAGTCATAGGTGATTGTGCAGAACTGGAGGCTGCAACGTAGGGAGCCGGAGACCTCCTGGACAAGTATTAGGTGATTGTATAGAACTGGAGGGCCAATGTAGGGAGTGGATGACCTCCAGGACAAGTCAGGGGTGATTGTACATAACTGGAGGCTGCAATGAAGGGATCAGGAGAAATCCAGGAACAAGTCATAGGTGATGTCATAGACCTGAAGGCTTCATCATAGGTAGAGGGAGACCTCCAGGACACGCCATTAGTGATTGCATAGAACTGGATGGCCAATGTAGGGAATGGGAGGCCTCCAGAACAAGTCATAGGTGGTTGTATGGAACTGGGGGCTGCATCATAGGTAGTGGGTGACTTCCAGGACAAGTCATGGCTGATTGTGTAGAACTGGAGGTTGCAACGTAGGGAGCAGGAGACATCCAGGGACAAGTCATGGGTTATTGTGTAGAACTGGGGGTCAATATAGGGAGCAGGAGAGACCTCCAGAACAAGTCATAGGTGATTCTACACAACTGGAAGGTGCAACTTAGTGAGCAAGAGACATCCAGGAACAAGTTATGGGTGATTGTACAGAAGTGGAGGGTGCAACGTAGGGAGCAGGAGACAGCCAGGGACAAGTCATGGGTGATTGTACAGAAGTGGAGGGTGCAACGTAGGGACCAGGAGACATCTAGGGACATGTCATGGGTAAATGTACAAAACTGAAGGGCCAATATAGGTAGCAGGAGACATCCAGGTGACAAGTCATGGGTGATTGTACAGAACTGGCGAGCCGAAGGAGCAGAGCATCAACCAATAGTACAGAGCAGAAGGACCAATATAGGGAGCAGGAGACTTCCAGGACAAGTGATAGGTAACTGTATACACCTGGAGGGCACAGCATAGAGAGAAGGTCGTAGGTGGATATTTGAGGTCACAGAAATGTCATAGTGGGGGGTCATCACCTGGTCACCGAGGACATTGGCTGCTGGATTCCAGCGTGCACCCTGTGCATCCCACCTGAAGACCAGGACCTTCCCAGTATGTTGGTATCGAGGGGCGCCCATTGCGATGATGTCAGATTGTAATTGCAGCACAGAATAACCTTAAATTGAATCCAAAATGTCAGCAAATCCAGGTTCGAGAATCCAAACCAGCTTCTCGTGCGTGGATGACGATACATCGACCATTCCCCAAGAGGAATACGGTCATCCTCACCCAGATACGAGTCCTTCATGTCAGTGTTATCCTCCGTCACATTTATAAAAGTCGCCTTGTCCTGACCGATCTGGTAATTATACACCCCACCTGTCCAACCATAGGCACCGACTGCTCCGAGGAGAGCGCCATCCTAAACACAAGAAAAACCTGATAAAACATGCAAATATGAGATATATATGGACCTACATATTGTATATATAGCTGTGCTCAAAAGTTTACATACCCCAGCAGAATTTTTGCTTTCTTGGCCTTTATTCAGAGAATATGAATGATAAAATTGTCTCCACTCATGGTTAATGGTTGGGTGAAGCCATTTACTGTCAAACTACTGTGTTTTCTTTTTATAAATCATAATGACAACCCAAAACATCCAAATGATATTGAGGTCAGGAGACTGAGATGGCCACTCCAGAACCTTCACTTTGTTCTGCTGTAGGCAATGACAGGTCGACTTGGCCTTGTGTTTTGGATCGTGTCATGTTGGAGTGTCCACGTACGTCCCATGTGCAGCTTCCGGGCTGATGATTGCAAATTTGCCTCCAGTATTTGCTGATAACGTGCTGCATTCATCCTTCCTTCAACCTTGACCAAGTTTCCTGTGCCTTTGTAGCTCACTCATCTTCAAAACATCATTGATCCACCTCCGTGCTTTACAGTAGGAATGGTGTTCCTTTCATCATAAGCCTTGTTGACCTCTCTCCAAATGTAACGCTTATGGTTGTGGCCAGAAAGTTCAATTTTGGTCTCCTCACTCCAAATTACCTTGTTCCTGAAGTTTTGAGGCTTGTCTCTGTGCTGTTTTGTGTATTGTAGGTGAGATACTTTGTGGCATTTGTGCAGTAATGGCTTTCTTCTGGTGACTCGACCATGCAGCCCATTTTTCTTCAAGTGCCTCCTTATTGTGCATCTTGAAACAGCCACACCGCTAGTTTTCAGAGAGTCCTGTATTTCAGCTGATGTTATTTGTAGGTTTTTCTTTCCATCCCAAACAATTTTCCTGGCAGTTGTGGACGACATTTTTGTTGGTCTACCTGACCGTGGTTTTGCTTTTACAGAACCCCTGATTTTCCATTTGTTAATCACAGTGTGAACGCTGCTGACCGGCATTATCAATTCCTTGGATATCTTTTTGTATCCCTTTCCTGCTTTATACAGTTCTACTACCTTTTCCCGTGGATCCGTTGACAATTCTTTTGCTTTCCCCATGACTCACAATCCAGAAATGTCAGTGGCTGGATGAAAGATGCAAGAGTCTGTCTGGATCCCAGAAACTCACTCAGCTTTCATGCACACACTGATTACAAGCAAACAGGTCACAGGTGAGGATGTTACCTTTAGTAGCCATTCACACCCATTTGTGTCAACTTCTGTGCATGTTATCGGCCAAAATCACCAGGATATGTGAACTTATGATCAGGGTCATTTGGATGATTTGGATTGTCATTATGATCTTAAAAGAGAAAACACAGTAGTGACAATAAATGGCATCACCCAACCACTGACCATGAGTGGAGAAAACGTTTTGGTGTTATCATTCATATTCTCTGAAAAAAGGCCAAGAAAGCAAAAATTCTGCTGCGGTATGTAAACTTTTGAGCACAACTGTGTAGGGAAGGAGGACCTGTACTGTATATCATATATATAGGGGAGGAGGACATGTACTGTATATTGTATATATAGGGGAGGAGGACCTGTACTGTATATTGTATATATAGGGGAGGATAACTTGTACTGTATATTGTATATATAGGGGAGGAGGACATGTACTGTATATCCTATATATAGGGGAGGAGGACATGTACTGTATATTGTATATATAGGGGAGGAGAACCTGTCCTGTATATTGAATATATAGGGAAGGAGGATTTGTATGTATATATCATATAGTGGAACAGGACCTGTATACAGTTATGTGCAAAATAACAGCAGTGTGTTAAAACAACTGAGAAGAAGCTGAATCCTCATAATCCCAGTTCTCTCCATACATCCCATCCCGTGCTGACCGGACAACATCCCAGCCTGCGCTGACCGGACAACATCCCAGCCCACGCTGACCGGACAACATCCCAGCCCACGCTGACCGGACAACATCCCAGCCCACGCTGACCGGACAACATCCCAGCCCAGGCTGACCCTACAACATCCCAACCCACGCTGACCAAACAACATCCCAGCCCAGGCTGACCAGACAACATCCCAGCCTGCGCTGACCGGACATCATCCCAGCCTGCGCTGACCAGACAACATCCCAGCCTGCGCTGACCGGACAACATCCCAGCCCGCGCTGACCGGACAACATCCCAGCCCGCGCTGACCGGACAACATCCCAGCCTGCGCTGACCGGACAACATCCCAGCCTGCGCTGACCAGACAACATCCCAGCCTGCGCTGACCGGACAACATCCCAGCCTGCGCTGACCGGACAACATCCCAGCCTGCGCTGACCGGACAACATCCCAGCCTGTGCTGACCGGACAACATCCCGGCCTGCGCTGACCGGACAACATCCCGGCCTGCGCTGACCGGACAACATCCCTTCCACGTGTTTCAGGTTTTCTTTGCCATTATAAACCATTGGAAATCTTTTCAGCTGAGCAGCTAATTACTGTCCACACTTCTTTATATGTTTTCCCTCCTCCAATCAACTTCTTGATCAAAGTTCTTTCTCCTTCACTACAACATCGGGAACGACCTACTTTACTCATTGAGCGCAGGCTGAAACGGCAGGTACAACATCTGCTGCCTCCTCCTCCTTATTAGACATTATTAGAGATGTGCGGACCCCTGATTTTCAGGTCTGGCAGGTTTGACCGAACAGTTAAAAAAAGTTCAGGTTCGGGTACCAGAACAGTATCCAGACCTAAACCAGAACCCCATTCACTTGAATGAGAGGCCCGAACATCCAGTATTTGCCACGCTGTCATGTATGTGCATGACAGCGCGGCAAACACTACTTCTGATTGGAGGTTAAATCATTACCGCCAGTCAGACAGCCCAGTTCGTGAGCATGCAGCTGTGATCACAGGTATAAAGTTCACCTCCGATCACTGAGGTCAGCTGATGGGACTACTGCTCCCATCAGCCTATGCCTGCTGCTGTTAATAACAGTGAGAGCAGGAGCAGCTGATGGGAGTATTTATCAGCCGCTCCTGCGCTGTAAATAAATACAAAGAAACGGTGTGGCTTCCCCTGTATTTTTGATAACCAGTCAGGCAAAATTCACAGCTGGGGGCTGCAACCCTCAGCTGTCAGCTTCAGCAAGGCTGGTTATCAAGAATAGAGGGGTCCCCATGCTGTTTTTTTAAAACTATTTAAATAATTTAAAAAACGTCCTAGTATTCCCCCATTTTTAACAACAAGCTTTGCTAAAGCTGACAGCTGGGGGCTGGTATTCTCAGGCTGGTAAGGGGCCATGGATATAGTCCCCCACCAGCCTAAAAATAGCAGCCCAGAAAAGTCATATCTATTAGATGCGCCTTTTCTGATGCTTTGTATTGTCAGGTGACATCAACCCCGTGGCTTAGTAATGGAGAAGAGTCTATAAGACACCCATCCATTGCTAATCCTATAGTTGTATGGTAAATAAAGGCTGTATATATGAGAAATATAGGGAAGGACAAATATATGAGGATGATCCAGATATGGGTCTCTTACCGGGGTGATGACTGCACTGAATCCTTCCTGTGAATACTCCATCTCAAATGATTGTCCGGTGAGTGACTCTGTACCTGCGGGAACATGAGAGGTGATGGCTCACATGTGATCGGGGTCATTGATTGTCATTAGAGCTTGAGAGTCCTTCTGAGAGTCCTCCTAAGGGTCCTTCTATGAGTTCTTCTATGAGTCTTTATATAAGTCTACCTGAGAGTCCTCCTATAAGTTAATCTGTGAGTCCTTCTGTGAGTCCTCCTGAGAGTCCTCCTAAGAGTCCGCCTAAGAGTCCTCATGAGAGTTCTTCTGAGAGTTCTCCTTAGGTCTCCTTCTCACTTGCGAGAAATACGTCCGAGTCTTGCAGGTTAAAACCCTGCTCTGGCTCCGGCACTCCAGAGCGGAGCGTTCTGCCGCACAGCAATACATGGAGCTGCACGCTCCGCTCTGGAGTGCCGGCACCAGAGCAGGGTTTTAACCTGCAAGACTCGGACGTGTTTCTCGCAAGTGAGAAGGAGCCCTTAGAGTCCTCCTGAGAGACCTTCTATGAGTGTTCCTGAGAGTCCTCCTGTGAGTCCTCCTGAAAGTTCTCCTTAGAGTCCTCCTAAGAGTCCTCATGAGAGACCTTCTGTGAGTCCTCCTGAGAGTCTTCCTGAGAGTCCGTCCATGAATCTTTCTGAGAGTCCTTACATGAGCCTTTCTTAGAGACCTCCTGGCAGTGCTGTTACTGGGTTGCAGTATGGTGTACCGAAGGAGCTCGACCAGTACCGGTGGATTGGGATTTGTAATGGTTATTGGTCTTTCTACAGCAGATACATTTTGATATAAGATCTGATGATGCTTCTCTTCTGCAGAGTGACCACCACTGAGAGAAATGTAATGGGGCCATATATTGGTTGTCACCCCACATCCCAGAGACTGCAGACATTATGAGTCTAAGAGTCCTCTGGAGAGTCCTCCTGAGAGACCTTCTATGAGTCTTTCTGAGAGTCCTCCTGTGAGTTCTGAAAGTTCTCCTAAGAGTCCTCGTAAGAGTCCTCCTGAGAGACCTTCTATAAGTCTTCCTGTGAGTCCTCCTGAGAGTCTTCCTGAGAGTCCTTCCATGAGTGTTTCTGAGAGTCATTACATGAGTCTTTCTCAGAGTCCTCCTGGCAGTGCTGTTACTGGGATGCAGTATGGTGTCCCGAAGGAGCTCGACCAGTATCTGGGGATGGGGATTTGTAATGGTTTGATATAAGATCTAATGATGCTTCTCTTCTGCAGAGTGACCACCACTGAGAGAAATGTAATGGGGCCATATATTGGTTGTCACCCCACATCCCAGAGACTGCAGACATTATTATCGGCAGACCACACAACTTTAAGAGAAAGAAGAACAAACTATGTGGCAAACTTTTGCCAAACTTATTTACCATTTCTCTATTTCTCTCATCATTACAGGTGGAGTTGTCAGAGGATCGGTGGCAGTGAGGAACATTCAGCAGAAGCCCCAGGCTGCAGGGTGAAAACTCAAATCAAAGACTGCCGCTGTATCCGGGACTGCCTGCTGTCCCCGGGGCTACGCGCTCTATCCGGGACTGTCTGCTGTATACGGGACTGCCCGCTGTATGCGGAGCTACGCGCTGTATCCAGGGCTACGCACTGTATCCAGGACTCTCTGATGTATAAGGGACTGCTCACTGTATCCGGGACTTCCCGCTGTATCTGGGGCTGTCTGCTATATCCGGGGCTATGCACTGTATTTGGGGCTACGTGCTGTATCCAGGACAATTGCATGTTTAGCCCACAGGGGGCACAGGTCAGCACCATCTTTAGACCACAGGAGGCGCAGGTCAGTGGAGTCTTTAGACCACAGTCAGTGCCGTCTTTAGACCACAAGCAGCACAGGTCAGTAGCATCTTTAGACCACAGGGGGCGCAGGTCAGTGGCTTCTTTAGACCACAGGGAGCGCAGGTTAGTGGTGTCTTTAGACCACAGGGGGCGCAGGTCAGTGGCATTTTAAGACCACAGGGGGCGCAGGTCAGCGGTGTCTTTAGCCCACAGGGGGCGCAGGTCAGCGGCATCTTTAGACCACAAAGAGCGCAGGTCAGTAGTGTCTTTAGAAAAAATGACCAAGTATGGGATAGACAAGGTTACGGTTAGGTGGATTCATAACTGGCTCAGTGATCATGCTCAAAGAGTGGTAAATGGTTGAACATCCAATTGCAAGAGTGTTTCAAGAGGGGTACCACAATGCCCTGTCCTGGCCCCAGGGTTCCAAGTGGGGTAGCACCAGACTCTGTCCTGGCCCCAGTGTTGGTCAACATTTTATAAATGATCTAGATAAGAGAACTGAAGATAAACTGATCAAATTTTCAGTCGCTGCAAAGCTAGGAGAGATAAGACAGAGAAAGGATTCAGAAGAATCTAGATAAGCTTGAACAATGGACACGGACTAATAGAATGGGATTTAACAGGGAGAAATGCAGGATTCTACATCTGGGTAAGAAAATTACATCTATAGAATGTGAGGAATAGAACTAAGTAATAGCATATGTGAAAAAGTCTTTGGTATATATAGATCACAGACTGCACATGAGTCAACAGTGTGATGCAGCAGCAAAAAAGGCAAATACAGTTCTAGGATGTATTAAGAGAAGCATAGAGTCTAGATGACGTGAAGTCATTATCCCCTGTACTCATCCTTGGAAAGGCCACATCTGGAATACTGTGTCCAGTTCTGGGCACATTTAAAATAGACATTGAAAACCTGGAGCAAGTTCAGAGAAGACCTACCAAGATGGTGAGTGGACTGCAAAGTCCTACGAGGAATGGTTAAAGGATCTGGGAATGTTTAACTTGCAAAAAAGAAGACTAAGAGAAGACTTAATAACTGTCTACAAATATTTGAAGAGCTGTCACAGTGTAGAGGGATCATCATTATTCTCATTCGCAGATGGAAACACAAGAAGCAATGAAATGAAACTGAAATGGAGATGATACAGATTAGATATTAGAAAAAAAATGTTGACAGTGAGGGTGATCAACGAGTGGAACAGGCTGCCACAAGACAATGGAAGTCTGGAAACAAAGGCTAGACAGACATCTGTTTGAAATGGGTGAATCCTGCATTGAGCAGGGGGTTAGACGTGATGACCCTTGAGGCCCCTTCCAACTCTAACATTCTATGATTCCATGACTGAGGAGATTATTGGATTTCCTTCCACAGGTTATAGAGTTAATAGTTGAGATGTCGGCGGTAAGTGGGGGAGAGCAATGATGACACTTCAAACCAACTGTAAGGATTCGGAGAAGAACCCGAGAGTGGACCCTCTGGGTCATGACTCTAGAGCCCCCCGAGGACGAGCGGACCAGATGGAACCACTCCCTATTCAGGGAGCGTTAGGAGCAGGCCCAAGGGGGATGGAGACACAACAGCTGGAGCCAAAGGGACGACTACTAAAACAAAAGAAGAGGAAAGTAGACAGGCTGGAGGGAACTGGAACAGGAATGGAAGAATATATGTATCTGGAGACTCAGGAGAGGGACACGTAACCACGAAGCTGCAAAAGAAACAAAAAAAAGGACTAGGGAACTGGATACAAACAGGAGCAGCTGAGAAATGGAAAACTAGCGTAGGACTGGGAAAGGACAGGTATGATAGGGTCACGGGTAAGACAAGGCTGGAAAAGGGGGCAGACACAGCAGAGACACAGAGTGGGCAAGACTGGAACACGGAGAAGGCACGGCGGAGACACTGGGCTGACAGGGCAGGAACACAGGGCAGGCACGGTGGAGACACAGGGCAGACGAGGCAAGTACGCAGGGCAGGCACGGCGGAGACACAGGGCAGACAGGGCAGGAACGCAGGACAGGCATGGAGGAGACACAGGGCAGACAAGGCAGGAACGCAGGGCAGACGAGGCAAGTACGCAGGGCAGGCACGGCAGAGACACAGGGCAGACACGGTGGATACACAGGGCAGACGAGGCAAGTACGCAGGGCAGGCACGGCGGAGACACAGGGCAGACAGGGCAGGAACGCAGGACAGGCATGGAGGAGACACAGGGCAGACAAGGCAGGAACGCAGGGCAGGTACGGCAGAGACACAGGGCAGACAAGGCAGGAACGCAGGACAGGCACGGTGGAGAGAAAGGTACTGAGACAGGGGAGCCTAGGACATAGGTACGCTGACGAGAAGTACAGAGAAACCTACAAAGCAAAGGCGTCTTACCTGGGAAGACGCCGGGAAGAAATACCCGATGGGCGCCGCCATGTTGGGGCGGAGCCATCGGGTCGCGACCTTCCAGGAGGCTGTGTGGTGCAGGAAACGCGACTGCGCATGTGCGGAAGAACTAGACGCTGAGACCCAGAGAAGGGCGAAGCAGAGCGGCGCGGGACAGAGTCGGGAGCGTGCCGAGGGATAGAAGAAGGCAGGTAAGTATGTGCGGTTGTAACACCAACCTTCAATGGCGAAGATCTTCTGCTGCAGCTTCTTCTGGATGTCATTTAGAGCAGAGAAGTCATTGACTTGATAGATGCTATCACTGGACGAGGCGATGTATTGTAACTCTTTATAAGCATTGGGACTGGTGAAGGAGGCACCCACCTAGGAGGAGGCACAATTGGTGGCTAGTGACGATGATATATGTAATATTATGCTCAACATAATCACTATGAAATAAGTCCCAATAGTGGCTGCCTTGCCATGGCCCGAGGGGCGGGACCGGGGGGCTGACTCTGACCCGAGGGGCGGGACTGGTGGCCTGACTCTAATCTGACGGCGGGACCGGTGGCCTGACTCCGACACGAGGGGTGGGACCGGTGGCCTGACTCCGACCCAAGGGACGGGACCGTTGGCCTGACTCCAACTCGAGGGGCGGGACCGGTGGCCTGACTCTAATCTGAGGGCGGGACCGGTGGCCTGACTCTGACCCGAGGGGCGGGACCGGTGGCCTGACTCCGACCCAAGGGACGGGACCGTTGGCCTGACTCCAACCCGAGGGGCGGGACCGGTGGCTTGACTCCGACCCGAGCGGTGGGACCATTAGCCTGACTCTGACACGAGGGGCGGGACACGTGACCTTACCCTACTTTAGTAAAATGATGTAGACAACATGTTATCTCTCTGGCCGACACTTCTCCTTCCTTATCAAGTTTTCTATGTCACGAAAAAAATGCAGACTATTCTGGAAAATTTACCCCGATAGAAATGCGCTGGATCCCAAGCTCCTCGGCTTTTCTCACTGTTTCTCTAAAACTAACAGTTTCACCATTTGATTGCCCATCTGTGATAACAATGAGAAGTTTCCGGGAGACTTTCCGTGAAAGAGGGATGAAAAGATCGTTACTGTAGGAAGAAGAAAGGTGTAAGATAATCAACAGAGGCCTGAGAACCAAAACCTCCACGAACCCCTGATCCAGCACCTGCATCCTCATATGGCAGATCCTGCCAGTATGATGGCGACTCGTGCAGGATACATGGCACAGGTAAGGGGACAAGGAAGTCACGACCAAGCCAACCATCAACATGACATCCTGTCATTTCCTTCCCCAGAAATGTGGTATAAAGCAAGCACCAGTCGGTGACGAGCACAGACCCTCCACGTACTACATACATGGCCTTCAGGATGGCAGTGCGAGTCCTTGTGTAACCTCCATTCTGATATCTAATGTTTAGTCCATCGGTCAGGTCCTTGTCATTGGAAAATCTTCTGAATGTAAACTCCACCGTAACATCTTCAGAATATTGTATCAATGCAAACTGCGGAAAGAAGAGAAGAAACAGTCACAGGACAGCCAATCACTCACCTATAATAACTCCTAATCCAACACATCATCACCCATAATTCACTACTAGTGATGGGCGAATCCAAGCAGTAAAGTTCGGGGTCCGCACTGAACACGTAGTGTCCAGGGACGGACCCTGAATATGGACTTCTCCAGAAAGTCCATGTTATTGTTCAGGTTCGGCAGTCCGAACATGAGGTTTTTCCCACAAAGTCATCTGCATGACAGTTCGATAAACACCGTCAGCTCTGATAGGCGGTAAGATCATTACCATGAAGCAGAGAGCTGCGGTTCCCATGCTGTCAGATGATGGTGGGACCGGCGGTAAAAAAGGTTAGCATTCTGGTGGGATCGGCGGTATAAAGGTTAGCATTCTGGTGGGAACGGCGGTATAAAGGTTAGCATTCATCAGCCGGTGCCTGTGCTAAAAATATAAAAAATGTTGTCGGGTTTCTTCTATTTTTGATAAACAGCTCAGGCAAGACTGACAGCTGAAGACTGCAACCCACAACTGTTGGCTTTATAATGGCTGGTTATCAAGAATAAAGGGGTCCCCATGCCATTTTTTTTTTTAAATTATTTAAATACATTTTTTTTAAAAGATGTAGGGTCCCCCCTTTTTTTTACAACCAGCCAAACTAAAACAGACAACTGCGGGCTGGTATTCTCAGGCCGGTAAGGGGTCATGGATATTGGCCACCCCCAACCTAAAATAAGCAGCCTTCAGTCACCTCAGAAAAGGCGCACCTATTAGATGCGCTAATTCTGGTGCTTTGTCTGGCTCTTCCCACTTGCTCTGGTGCAGTGGCAAATGAGATAGTAGATTCTGGGGTTTATATCAGCTGTTTTATGGCCGCTGACATCCAGCCCACAGGTTAGTGGAGAGGCACCTATAAGATGCCCCCATCACTAACCCCATAGTTAAATTGTAAAAAGGATAAAGCTGGATTAAAATCCTTTAATTGAAAGAAAGACACTGACACCTTATTTGAAATTTAAAAAAGCACAGTTATACTCACCTTACGCCCATTCCATTGAAGCCCTTGTCTCCTGAAAAAAACCAGAAAATTTTAAACAACCATTATACTTATCTTAAACCTAATACATTGAAGCCCTTGTCCCCTGTAAAAAAAAATAAAAATAAATAACCATATCAGTCACCTGTTCGAAGTGACGCAGAGAACGGTACCTGTTGGGGTTCAACAGGTTTGAACTCCAGTGAACATTCTGACCGCAGCTCAGAGCTAGACACAACAGGAGCGATTACGCTCCTGTCAGTGTGTTCCAGCTGGCGGGGATAGCTGTCACATCACTGATGTGACTGATATCCAAATCATCCATATCGTCATGGGACAGTATGGATTATCTTCATGTCGGACAGGTGAGAGATATGGTTGTTTAGTTTTTTGTTTTTTGTTTTTTACAGAGGACATGGGCATCAGTGGATTAGGCGTAAAGTGAGTATCATGGTTGTTTATTATTTTTGCATTTTTACAGGTGACAAGGGCTTCAATGGAATCGGCGTAAGGTGAGCACAACTGTGCATTTATTTTTATTTCAGATAAAGGATTTTATTTTGGCTGTGTCTTTTTTACAATCTAACTATGGGGTTAGTAATGGGAGCATCTTACAGATGTCTCTCCATTACTAACCTGTAGGTTTGATGTCAGCGGTCATAAAATAGCTGACATCAACCCCACAGCCATTATCCCACTTGTCACCACTTGTCACCAAACCAGGGCAAGTGGGAAGAACTGGGCAAAGCACCAGATTGGGTTCATCTAATAGATGCGCCTTTTCTGGGTGTCTGGGGGCTGCTACTTTTAGGTTGGGGAAGCCAATACCCATGACTCCTTTCCAGCCTGGAAATACCAGCCCCCAGCTGTCTGCTTTAGCTTGGCTGGTTGTCAAAAATGGAGGGACACAACACATTTTTTTTATTTATTATTTACATAATTAAAAAATACGGTGGGGGGACCACTCTATTCTTGATAACCAGCCACGACAAAGCTGACAGCTGAGGGTTGCAGCCCACAGTTGTCAGTTTTGCCTGTTTATCGAAAATAGAAGAAACCCCACGTCATTTTAAAAAATATATATTTATAGCACAGGCGCCAGCTGATAACTACTCCCATCAGTGGCACCTGCTCTTGCTGTTATTAGTGGCAGCAGGCATAGGCTGATGGGAGTAGTACTCTCTCATCAGCCGACACCTGTGACCAGAGGCAAACTTTTTACCGCTGGTCACAGATGTGGGCTCACGCTGTAATCTGACAGCATGGTAACTACAGCGCTCTGGCCGGTGGTGATGATCTTACTATTGATCAGAGCCCAGGCTTCCTGCTCTGTCACGCAGATGACTGAGTGACACACAACAAATGTTCAGGCCCCCCATTCAGCTAAATGGCATCTGAGTTTAGGTTTGGGTACTGTTCTGGTACCTGAACAGCCACGGGATCGCCCATCACTATCCGCCACATCATTACCCATAATCCAGCATCTAATAACCCATAATCAACCACATAATAATTTATCCAACATATCATCACTGATAACCCAAAACATCAACCATATTCTAACACATCATCACCAATCCATTACATCATCACCCATAATCCATCATGGTCCTTCAGTCCTGAAATATAAGCTCTGTCCCATCACCCCTGGTGTATATCCTACGGCCCCCACATCCTGTCTGCCTTTACTACTATGTGACAGAACGGCCGGTGGTGCAGAGTTCCCCGAAACCAGTGCGGTCCTGTAATACGAGCCACCGGGGTAACAAGTCCGTCCATGAAATTTCTTCCTCCTGAATCTTTCCCATCACCTGAGAGTGATATTATTGAGAAGTAAAAAGGAACCACAGCAACTCAGTAACGAAGTGGAGACCCCCTAATGTTACAGAGCACGAGGCCGAGTGCTGAAAAGCAGAGGGCAAAAAAGTCCCCACTGCTCTTCTGACCCCATAACTGCAGTGTCCAGACCTCCTCTAGTATCAGCACAAACACTGAGCCTCTGCCGGGAGCTTCATGGCCGAGCAGCTGCATGCAGCCGTACACCACCAAGCACAATGCCGAGCATTGGATGGAGTGGTGTAAAGCTGCCATCACTCGATTCTGGAGGAGAAATGTTCTCTGTAGTGAACAACTCCATATTAATGTCTATGGATGTAGATGAGGACAGAGAAGCCCCCGGAGGTGGATGTGGGGGACACATGCTTGCCTTGTGGGCGTAGTTTATTACCTGTGTATCTGTCGCGCTCAGTGATGAGATAATTCCCCTCACAAAAGTCAACATAGTTCTGAAGTTGCGTATTGACACACTACCGGAACCATCAATGACGAAAACCAGGTCCAGACCGCACTCTGAGGAAACAATAAGGTGTGAATGAGGCTGATCCTGGGATAGGTGGTCTAATGTCCACCACTCTGCATCAATCGGGCCCCGTGCTGGACGGTGTAGGAGATACCTGGTGGAGGTGCTGACAGGTTGCCCTGTACTCTTAGACTTTGATCAAGCTGGTAGCAGCGCCCATTGACATAGATGTTCTGTCCGCAGGATCTTTGTAGGGTCGGGCCGCACGCCTGTCAGACATAGGAGTAATATTAATATTAGGGGTCTGCAGGTTTTCGAAATTTGACAACACATTTCATAATTTTTTAATAGTAGAACGGCCACCATCCTCCCAACCAGGGTCATATTGTGCTGGAGGGGGATCATGTACAAGGGCCATTGTCTTGGTTAGCTGAGTGGACTGTGGTGTAGGTGAAGATCCTAGAAGTAGATGACACAAGGGACACATTAGACGTACCAGTAACTGACCAGGATTCTCCCGCGTTGCCAATGAAAGTCCAAGCGAAATATCAATGTCATCATCAGACCCTGCAAACCAGACACATAAAGGACCATGATCGAAGAGGCCACGTGTTAGACCACCCTACCCAACAACACAGTGAAAAAAAAAATTGTCATCATCTGATCTATAGAGTCACCACCAAATATGGAGGATGTTCTGTCTCCGCCATCTAATATTGTTGCCCTGATTATTTGCTTGCATAATTGCAGTTTCCTCAGTATACAGTATTGATATATTCATGCCTTTATTCATCTGTGATGCTTTGGCTCCCTCTAGCGGTCAGAGTTATGTTGGCAGTTCAATCTTGTTTTTGTATTATCCATGTCTGATTCTCCTCCTCCTTTGCAATGCATTATGGTAGCTCAGCCTCCATTTCCCTCCATTTTTCCTTTCACTTTCTTCAGTTTGCCTTCAAGGAAAGACGCTTCACTTCATCCCCCTTGCGATTGCATTGCCGGTATGTCTTTATGCTTCCTATAGATATTCCTGCTCTATATTAGCTTAGTTTAACCAGTTGTACTCCTAGTTCAGTTACTAGCCTTCTAAATGTTATGCATAATGTATATCATGTGTAGTATGTATCTGTTCTATACCATGCACTGATACTATGTATATCATTGTTCACAGTTTCACCGCATCAATATACCACTACGTTTAATAAAGCACAGACTCAACCACAGTCTCCTTATTGGACCCCGGTATAGCGGTTTAGCTGACTGTATAGCTACGTATGAGCCTGCCTCAGCTAGTGAGGACAGAACAGTGAAACGGCAATCATCCAACTAGTGGGATTCATCAGTGAAACGGCAGCCATCCAACTAGTGGGATTCATCAGTGAAACGGCAGCCATCCAACTAGTGGGATTCAAGTCACCGGCTACACAGAGACTGAATACAGCTGCAGCAATCTCTGCACAGCCAAGCACTCTCCCAAGACACCATGTCTCACAAATCACATAGGATAAGATCTGTTACTTCCGTCTCCTCAAAGACAACATCCATCAGCTGCGCGGTCGCCATTGCCCGCGCAAATGCTGAAGCTGCCAAAATACGAGCGAGCTTTGCTGACCAAGAGATGCAACTTAAATTAGAAAAAGCACGCCTAGATGACGAAGAGAGAAGGTCACTCTTAGAGAGAGACGAGCAAGAGAGAAGGTTGCGCTTAGAGAGAGCCGACCAAGAGAGAAGAACGCAGTTAGAGAAGGCACGTGTGGATGCCGCCTTAGAAAGCCTAGCAGCAAAAAGGGAAGCTGCCGCAGCCCTCACCGAAGCAGAATCGCTAGAAGCCGCGCAAAATCCCAAGCTGCATAGCCAAAGCAGTACGTCGAGTCTGGAGTTTCCACTGCAAGACTCACCACAATGCACATCTCAGTATGTTAATGACCTTCCTGATCCAAACTATAACCCTGAACCAGTACCAAAACCAGAATACGACACCTCCAGCGAAGTGAGCGAGAGTCGTCACGAGGCTCAGGACAGAAACAAACTCGAAAATGTGAGGCAAAACAACTCTGCTAATGACTACCCTGCCCCTCATCAGGTAACCAACGTGAATCACCCTGCTGACGCACCGTGCATCAGGCCGAAGCAATACGACACCAGCTAGCGCCACCATGAGGACACTAACAGGTACGAACGCACCTCACATCACTATCAGGGCGACCCATCACCAGTATACTCTGATGACAACCGGTTCACGACAGAATTTGCCAAGTTCTTCACACGACGTGAACTGGTTGCCAAGGGACTCATGAAATTCACTGACCGAGCTGAAGGTTACAGAGCTTGGAAAGCTTCCTTCCAAAATGTCATTAGAGACTTGGGGCTACAACACAGGGAAGAGATAGACCTGTTAGTCAAATACCTGGGAGAAGAGTCGGTCAAACACGCAGTGAGGATCAGAGACATTAATATAAACCGCCCTGAGACTGGCCTCAAAGAGATCTGGAAAAGGCTGGATGAGTGTTATGGCTCAGCAGAAGTAATAGAAAGAGCCTTGTTCAAAAGAATCGATGACTTTCCTAAAATATCTAACAAAGGTCTCCAGAAACTTAGAGAGCTAAGCGACTTGCTAAAGGAAGTCCAAGTTGCCAAATACGAGGACGACCTACAGGGACTTGCATTTCTCGACACAGCCAGAGGTGTTAATCCTATAGTCCAGAAGTTGCCCTACAATCTACAGGAGAGGTGGCTCACACATGGTTCCACGTACAAATACAAACGCAGCGTTCCATTCCCTCCCTTCTCCGTTTTTGTAGACTTCATACACCAACAAGCGAGAATTAGAAACGATCCCAGCTTTGACTTTGCAATACCATATGCCACACCATCACCACCTGCAAATCCACGCAGAACATCTGTGGCAGTACACAAGACTTTTGTTTCTTCTTCAGGTTCTAATTACAGGTCTGCTGGCTGCTCCCAATCAGAGACAAAGGTGCAGGACCCTGACAAGCAGTGCCCACTTCATCAGAAGCCTCATCCTCTCCTGAAATGCAAAGCCTTCAGAGGAAAATCTATGCCAGATCGCAGAAGCTTCCTGAAAGAAAACGGTATCTGCTACAAGTGCTGCTCGTCCACAGCTCATCTTGCCAAGGATTGCAAGGTCAGTGTAAAATGCACAGAATGTGGCACCACAGACCATAACACCGCTCTACACCCTGGCCCAGCTCCATGGAGTACACAAAACACGCCAGCTGACAGTGAGCATGGCGGGGAGGAAAGCAACACTGATACAGCTACACCAGAGATCACTTTACAATGTACCAAGGTCTGCAAAGGGACAATAGACAGTAGGTCCTGTTCAAAAATATGCCTCGTCAGAGTGTACCTAAAAGGCCATAGAGACCAAGCTGTAAGACTGTATGCTATCTTGGATGATCAAAGTAATCGATCCTTGGCTAGATCAACGTTCTTTGACCTATTCAACATCAAAGGGCCAAGCACTCCCTACTCCTTAAAGACGTGTGCAGGTACTGTGACAACAGCAGGCAGGAAAGCTACTGACTACCAGATTGAGTCTTTAGACGGACAATTCTGCCTACCACTACCTACGATCATCGAATGTAACCAGATCCCAGACAACAGATCTGAAATCCCTACACCAGATGTAGCAATCCATCACGCTCACTTAAAACGAATAGCACACCTTATACCGGAACTCGACCATCAGGCCAAGATAATTCTGCTGTTGGGGAGAGATATCCTGCAGGTTCATAAAGTGAGACGTCATATCAATGGACTCCACAATGCTCCCTATGCCCAAAAGCTAGACCTAGGATGGGTCATAATTGGCAACGTATGCTTGGGACGCATGCACGCCCCATCTTCTGTGACAAGCATGCTGACAAATACATTGGAGAAAGGACATCCATCTCTGTTTCAACCTTGTAACAATGAGTTCCATGTCAGGGAACTGCCACACAGCATCCAACTGCCCAACCATCTAATAGACTTTACTCACGACAGCAGTATAGTGTCGGGAAGCTATGAGGATCAGTTAGGGTGCACAGTCTTCCAGAGAACTATGCAGGACAACCAAGTGGCAATGTCGGTAGAGGACAAGTTGTTCTTAGCGGTAATGGACAAGGGACTCGTTAAAGATGAGACCAACAGCTGGGTCGCACCTCTTCCCTTCAAAACCCACAGACCACGTCTACCGAACAACAGAAATCAGGCATTACAACGTTTCTCCTCTCTCATTCGTAATCTGCAAAAGAAACCAGAGATGAAAGATCACTTTTTCTCCTTCATGTCAAAGATTTTTGAAAACCGTCACGCAGAACTAGCTTCCACTCTCAAAGACTCTGAAGAATGCTGGTTCCTACCCATATTCGGAGTATACCACCCTAAAAAACCAGGCCAGATCAGAGTCGTGTTTGATTCCAGTGCTAAATTTAATGATGTCTCCCTGAATGACGTTCTACTGACAGGACCAGACCTCAATAACAAACTACTGGGTGTACTTATGCGCTTCCGTAAGGATTCCATTGCCTTCATCGCTGACATCCAGCAAATGTTCCATTGTTTCCTTGTGAGAGAGAGAGACAGGAACTTCCTAAGATTCTTCTGGTACAGAGACAATGATCCTACTAAAGAAGTCACAGAGTATCGCATGAGAGTGCACATCTTTGGCAACAGTCCTTCACCTGCAGTCGCCATTTACGGACTCAAAAGTTCAGCTCAGGAAGGAGAACCAGAATACGGAGCAGATGTCAGACAATTCATAGAAAAGGACTTTTATGTCGACGACTGTCTAAAAGCCATGCCTTCAAATGAGACTGCCATCAGTCTTCTCAGGAGAGCTCAGGACATGCTTGCCTACTCGAACCTTAGGCTTCATAAAATAGCCTCAAACAGCCAAGAACTCATGGAAGCGTTCCCTTCTCAAGACTTATGTAATGGTCTCAGAGACCTGGACCTGGGGTCAGACCCCGCACCAATGCAACGCAGCCTCGGGCTTCTCTGGAATCTACAATCAGACACTTTCACCTTTCAGGTCAGCCAGGAAGAAAGGCCTTTCACACGTAGAGGCGTCCTGTCTACCATCAACAGTCTGTACGACCCCTTGGGTTTCGCAGCTCCTGTTACTATACAAGGCAAGGCCCTACTAAGAGACTTAACTAGGGAAACATCTGACTGGGATGCACCTCTGCCACCTGATAAGAGGATCCAGTGGGAAGAGTGGAAGAACTCGCTAGCGGCACTCTCCAACTTGCATATGCCGAGACCATACACCCCTGTGCCATCTACTGAGATACAGAGCCAAAGACTGTATGTATTTGCAGATGCTTCTGTCAAAGCAATTGCCGCTGTTGCCTACCTCAAAACTGTAGACTCCAAATGTCAGTGCCACATTGGTTTCGTCATGGGAAAGGCCAAACTCACACCACAACCAGAGCACACTATACCCAGGTTAGAGCTTTGTGCCGCAGTCTTAGCCGTTGAGTTAGCGGAGTTCATCGCATCCGAAATGGATATCGACCTGACACAGGCCAAGTTCTACTCAGACAGCAAAGTAGTCCTGGGATATATCCACAACGAAACCAGGCGATTCTACGTTTATGTCAATAACAGAGTGCTACGAATCAGGAGATCAGTTCACCCACAGCAGTGGCATTACATACCCACAGACCAGAATCCCGCAGATCATGCAACTAGAGCAGTTGACGCAAGTCGACTAGGAAGCACAACGTGGCTCTCTGGACCAAAACTATTGTACATTGAGGAATGTTTTCCAGACACCTTCGAACTTGTAGGAGAGGACTCAGATGCTGAAATCCGCCCTCAGGTGTCTACACTACATACAATGACCTCTGTTATCCAGCTTGGATCTTGCAGGTTCGACAGATTCTCAAGTTGGAAGTCACTTACTCGAGCCATTACCTGCCTGACTCATATAGCTCGCTCATTCGGGACCACCAGAACTCGTGACATGGAAAAATCTAAAGGAGCAGCGAGGCTTACCCACGAAAGCCTAACCACCTTCATGGCTGAAGCTGCAGCTATAATCAATGCAAGACCCCTGGTTCCAGTTCCTAACGACCCTGAGGAGCCTTTGTTATTGACTCCAGCTACTTTACTTACCCAGAAAACAGGACTGTCCAGTGCCCCTCCAGGAGGATTCGACGCGAAGGACCTCTACAAGCGCCAATGGAGACAGGTACAAAGTCTTGCAAATACTTTCTGGGACAGGTGGCGCAAACAATATTTGTCTACCCTGCAGCCACGGACGAAGTGGCAATCTACTAAACCTAATCTGAACATAGGTGACATTGTTCTTGTGAAAGACTGTCAGATTCACCGGAACCAGTGGCCACTTGGTCTAGTTACCGCAACGTTCCCGAGCAAGGACGGCAACGTCCGCAAAGTTGAGCTAAGGATGACCAAAGGGAATGAACCTAAGACATTTTCCAGACCGGTATCTGAACTGGTCCTATTGTTGCCTTCGGAAGAAAGGAGTAGTGACATCCGTTGATGCCAGACGGGGAGTGTTCTGTCTCCGCCATCTAATATTGTTACCCTGATTATTTTCTTGCATAATTGCAGTTTCCTCAGTATACAGTATTGATATATTCATGCCTTTATTCATCTGTGATGCTTTGGCTCCCTCTAGCGGTCAGAGTTATGTTGGCAGTTCAATCTTGTTTTTGTATTATCCATGTCTGATTCTCCTCCTCCTTTGCAATGCATTATGGTAGCTCAGCCTCCATTTCCCTCCATTTTTCCTTTCACTTTCTTCAGTTTGCCTTCAAGGAAAGACGCTTCACTTCATCCCCCTTGCGATTGCATTGCCGGTATGTCTTTATGCTTCCTATAGATATTCCTGCTCTATATTAGCTTAGTTTAACAGTTGTACTCCCAGTTCAGTTACTAGCTTTCTAAATGTTATGCATAATGTATATCATGTGTAGTATGTATCTGTTCTATACCATGCACTGATACTATGTATATCATTGTTCACAGTTTCACCGCATCAATATACCACTACGTTTAATAAAGCACAGACTCAACCACAGTCTCCTTATTGGACCCCGGTATAGCGGTTTAGCTGACTGTATAGCTACGTATGAGCCTGCCTCAGCTAGTGAGGACAGAACAGAGGATATGGGCCGGAGTGAAGATGTATGAGACCACCTTACCCGATACCACAGTGAAAAGAAGAAAAGAATCTTCATAATATGTAGTCATCGATTCTATACAGTCACCACCAAACATGGAGGACTCAAGCTGAAGAGACCACGCATGAAACCACGCTACCTGACACCACAGTGAAAAGAAGAAAAGAATCTACATAATATGTCGACGGGTTAACACCAAACATGGAGGACACGAGCCGAAGTGTCCATGCATTAGACAACCCTACCTGACACCACAGTGAAAAAAAGAGAAGAATCTACAAAATATGTCAATATCTGATCCATAGAGTCATCACCAAAGATTAAGGACACTGAATGAACCTATAATTGGCCTCTGTCAGTGATCACCTGTACAAGCTACTCTGTTCACTAGATCATAGTGGTTGCCTTTGCCTTCACCCTTTAACCCCTGCACAGGGATCTTAATTTCCTCATGGACCCTTGGCTTGGGGCCATGGAGATGGCTGCTTCTTGTTGGTGCAATCTGGCAGGAGTGATCAGGAGCCCGGTCAGAACCAGGAGGGCAATGATGGTACAAAAACGTAAAATATGAGAATCTTTCGTAGACAGGCTGAGGCCAAAACCAGGAGAGGAGACAGGGAACAAAATGAGAAGGTAGAAGGTTAGTTGGGGAATGGGTGAAAGTCAAAATGGGAATATCGCAGGCAGATGACAGCTGGACTGAAGGTATGAACCAGGGCTAGTAAACTGGAAGCTCCCTGCAATAAGCTGGAGGCGTTAGTAGGGTGTGGTGCGGGAAATTGACCAAGGTGGAGCACTTTCTGACTCCCTCTTCCCTGTCTTCTTACCTCCAGCATGTTGGAACCAGAGCAGAGAAGACATGGGAGGAGTAGTCAGGACACGCATGCAGCGTTGTGGCAGATTTGACCAGACTGTGTGGTCACCATGGTGCCCCTTGTGGTTACACCAGTGCCAGACTGCGAACTGCCCGGTGTTAATCTTACCAGTGATGGGGATCGGTGAACAGCGGCTGGTCACTGGATTGCAGTCATATAGCCTACCGGTTTTATTAGTCGCCACTGGATAGCGGGGGGCGCTGACGATCACCCTGGAATGACATATCACATGTTACAGATACAAACCGTCTCCTCACAAATGGTGAATGTCTACTGGAAACATTGTCGCCTTGGCACATGTCATACCGCATGGTGAGAATACAGACTTCAAACAGCTTTTATGACTTTCTGATGTTGAAAGGAAACATTTATAGAAAGTGGTCAACATTCACTGCCATTATCAGACAACAAATGGTTAAATGCATAAATGTACACCCTGCTCATACTACACCTTATGCCTCTTTCCCACATCTGTTTATTTCCAGTACTGGATAAAACGGTACCGGAGACATCCGTGTCCATGTGTGTAATACGTGAGGCACACGTGTGGCAACCGTGTGCTGCCCGTGTGCCGCATCAGTACCACACGGACAGCTTCAGGGGAAGAAGTGCTACAGTAAGCACTATTCCCCAGCGGCGGGTGCTGAAGACGCTCTCATCATTCTCCCCTGCTCTGCCGACGATCGGCGCGAGCAGAGGAGAATGATGAGAGTTATATTAAAGTCCGAACGATGACTGTAGGTGGGGAATTTTGGGATTCTTACCCCCATCATGCGACACCTGCTGCTGCCGCTAATAACAGTGACAGCAGGAGCAGATGATCGGGGTATTCTTCAGCCGCAGCCTGCAATCTAATGAAATCAATGAATGAAAAACCCGGTGTGGGTTCCCTTTATTTTCTTGAAGCAACCAGGCAAAACTCACAGCTGAGTGCTGGAACCCTCAGCTGTCAGCTTCAGCAAGGTTGGTTATCAAGAATAGAGGGGTCCCTACGCTTTTAAATTATTTAAATAAAATAATTTAAAAAAACGGCATGGGGTCCCCCCCACTTTTAACAACCAGCCTTGCTAAAGCTCACAGCTGCAGGCTGGTATTATTAGGCCGGTAAGGGGCCATTGATATAGCCCTCCCCAGCCTAAAAACAGTCAGCAGCTGCCAAGAAAAGGCGCATCTATTAGATGCGCCTTTTCTTGGCTCTTTGCCCGGCTCTTCCCACTTGCCCTGTAGCGGTGGCAAGTGGGGTTAATATTTGTGGGGTTGATGTCACCTTTGTTTTGTCAGTCTTAGTAATGGAGAGTTTTCTATGAGACACCTCTCCATTATTAATCCTATAGTTACATGGTAAATAAAGACACGGCCAGAATAAAGTCGTTTATTAGAAATAAGACTAAACACAGTTTTACTTTTCTATTTAAAAATAACAAACACAGTTATACTCACTTAACGCCTTCGTCCACCTAAGCCCTCACTTCCTGTAGTAAAAATAAAATAAAAAAACAACAATATCCCATACCTGTCTGTCATTGTATCCCACACCATAATCCGTGTCTGGGGATAATTAGTTTTCAACCTGGACGGTGCCAAAATGCGACCGTCCGGGCTGAGAACCACTGGTGAAAGAGCTGCTTGCGAGCGCAGCGTCAGTGACGTCATCGAGGTTACATCTGGTCACTGAGGCTGCGCTCCCTGCCAGGCTGAACTGCCGTGACCTCAGAGAGATCCCTGCTAGCACCATGAGTTTTTCTCACGGTGCTAGTGGGGATCTTACCGAGGTCACGGCAGTTCAGCCCGGCAGGGCTTCTGTTAATCCCTGGTCTGTCCGCTCCCCCACCACTTGGGGCCTGGGACAGAAATGTAATGTGAACGAGATACACAAAGACAACACAGGGATAACAGAAACAAACCCTCTATCATACAAAAGAACCATCCAGCAATAGGGAGGAGGATAGGGACAGGGAGGAATAAACTAAATGGGGAACAGAGAACAGGAGATAAACACACATGTACAACAGAACACCTCTACAATAACCTCTCCAAAACACTTACCTTAAGCACAATGCACAGGAGACGAATCTCCAACAGCCTCAATGAACTCCTATTCAGTAAAGCATCTCCTAAGACCAAGGAAGCAGAGCTTACACTGGCCGGACAGAGAGGGTCTAGCCAGGTTTTATACGAAGAGTACTAACCAGATCAGAAGCAGCTGAAATGTATGTTTCTGACCAAACATAGAAAGGGTTGTAAACCTCTTCAGCACCAAAGGAAACCAGATTCATTTAATATGGGATCCAAACACACAAGCTAAATAGAAGATCTGAGATTCACAATATGCTGTGATCTTCTACCCCCAGATTGCCCAGGCTGGCATGACACACTTGTGACATAGTAATGGGGGTGTCTTATAGACGCCTCTTAATTACTAACCTCTGGGCTTGATGTCAGCTGACAATACAAAGGTGACATCAATCTCAATACTATTACCCCACTTGACACCACACCAGGGCAAGTGGGAAGAGCTGAAGCTAAGAGCCAGATTTGGTGCATTTAATGGATGCACCATTTCTGGGGAGGCTGAAGGCTGATGTTCTTAGTCTAGGAGGGGGCCAATATCCATGGCCCTTTCCTAGGCTATTAATATCAGCCCGCAGATGTCTGTCTAACCTTTGCTAATTATTAAAAATATAAGGACCCTATGTCATTTTTGTGGGGTGTCACCTCTTGTTTATAACCAGTAAAGGCTAAGTAGATAGATGTGAGCTGATATTAATATATTAGGAAGCTCCATATTTATTACTCACTTTCTAGACTATAAACATCAGCACCTAGCTGTTGACTTTCCCTCAGCTGATTAAGAAAACTAAGGCGGCCCCTATGCCATTTTTTCTTTAATGTATTAAATTATTAGCTAAGTACATGTGCAGTAAGCTACACACACCCTGCACAGACTATATATCTCAATGACATCTTTTTATCTAGCTCTACAGTGCCCTGTGAAAGTATTCGGCCCCCTGGAACTTCTCAGCCGTTTCACACATATCAGGCTTCAAACATAAAGATACCAAATGTAAATTTTTGGCGAAGAATCAACAACAAGTGGAACACAATTGTGAGGTTGAACAAAATTTATTGGTTATTTTACATTTTTGTGGAAATTCAAAAATTGAAAAGTGGGGCGTGCAATATTATTCGGCCCCTGTAACTTAATACTTTGTTGCACCTTTTCCTGCGATTACAAGTCTCTTGGGGTTTGTCTCTATCAGTTTTGTACATGGAGAGACTGAAATTCTCGCCCTTTCTTCCTGGCACACAGCTCGAGCTCAGTGAGGTTTGATGATCGTTTGTGAACAGCAGTTTTCAGCTCTTTCCACAGATTCTCGATTGGATTGAGGTCTGGACTGTGACTTGGCCATTCTAACACCCGGATACGTTTATTTGTGAACCATTCCATTGTAGATTTTGCTTTATGTTTGGGATCATTGTCTTGTTGGAAGACAAATCTCCGTCCCAGTCTCAGGTCTTTTGCAGACTCCAACAGGTTTTCTTCAAGAATGGTCCTGTATTTGGCTCCATCCATCTTCCCATCAATTTTAACCATCTTTCCTGTCCCTGCTGAAGAAAAGCAGACCCAAACCATGATGCTGCCACCACCATGTTTGACAGTGGGGATGGTGTGTTCAGGGTGATGAGCTGTGTTGCCTTTACACCAAACATATCATGTGGCATTGTTGCCAAAAAGTTTGATTTTGGTTTCATCTGACCAGAGCACCTTCTTCCACGTGTTTGGTGTCTCCCAGGTGGCTTATTGTTTATGGATACCTTTGAGAAATGGCTTTCTTCTTGCCGCTCTTCCATAAAGGCCAGATTTGTGCAGTGTACGACTGATTGTTGTTCTATGGACAGACTGTCCCACCTCAGCTGTAGATCTCTGCAGTTCATCCAGAGTGATCATGGGCCTCTTGGCTGCATCTCTGATCAGTCTTCTCCTTGTCTGAGATGAAAGTTTAGAGGGACGGCCGGGTCTTGGTAGATTTGCAGTGGTATGATGCTCCTTCCATTTCAATATGATCATTGCACAGTGCTCCTTGGGATGTTTAAAGTTTTGGAAATCATTTTGTATCTAAATCCGGCTTTAACCTTCTCCACAACAGTATCACGGACCTGCCTGTTGTGTTCCTTGGTCTTCAGGATGCTCTCTGTGCTTCATACAGACCCCTGAGACTATCACAGAGCAGGTGCATTTATACGGAGACTTGATTACACACAGGTGGATTATATTTATCATCATTAGGCATTTAGGACAACACTGGATCATTCAGAGATCCACAATGAACTTCTGCACTGAAAGTAAAGGGGCCGAATAATATTGCACGCCCCACTGTTCAGTTTTTGAATTTCCACAAAAATTTAAAATAACCAATAAATTTCATTCAACTTCACAATTGTGTTCCACTTGTTGTTGATTCTTCACCAAAAATTTACATTTGGTATCTTCATGTTTGAAGCCTGATATGTGGGAAAAGGTTGAAAAGTTCCAGGGAGCCGAATACTTTTGCACGGCACTATATTTATCTGTCTGTACATAAGATTGTTTTATTAGTTAAAAGATTAGCTTGAAATGACAGAGTTCCTGTAGGTAAAAGCTGAGGTTAAAAATGTGTTGCATGCTGTGAAGTTTCTGCACCTCGCCACCCTCCCTGCCTGATGTCAATATCACGTGGTAGTTTCCCCATTTGTGCCAAAGTGACGTTTCACAACCCCTGGGGACATGTAGGGTCAGATTGGTACATTTTTACACAGACACCCTCCGATCCACACGGGCCCACAGAGGATGTGGCCCACGCACACACTGACGTGGCACCACTCTCGCCCACAGCCCTGTTAGGCTGAGTCACCCCTTCACTAACACCAGTGAAACAGCGCCTGTCGGCCAGGTAGGACTGCGACCACTTCCTCTATTGATATATGCCGAAAAGGTTATAGAAAGGAAAAAGCACTCTCGTATAGCACTCATATGGCATATGGGTGCAAGGTGAGACTAGGTGAGAAAATGCAGGACATGCTCCAATTTTTCTGGCTGAGAATCTGAGCTCCTTTTTCTACGCAGATGTGAGCGTTCCCTAAAGATGACACTTGTCAGAACGTGCACCCGGCATTGACACTAAACAAGCAGGGTTTGCTCTGGACGTGACTGCAGGACCATACATGGTGAAGCTAAGGAGTCAGAAAGCATTCTTCATTGGGGAGGAGGAATCAAAAGGAGGAGATCACATTACCCCTTGGACATTTCAGATCATTCCTTCTCAT
Organism: Ranitomeya imitator; assembly: GCF_032444005.1. Classification (NCBI taxonomy): domain Eukaryota; kingdom Metazoa; phylum Chordata; class Amphibia; order Anura; family Dendrobatidae; genus Ranitomeya; species Ranitomeya imitator. The sequence continues at coordinate 224,410,733 of NC_091288.1, read as the reverse complement.
GGATCATTTCTGGATGCAGCAGTAATCCTCTCACCTTTTTTCCAGTTGTACAACCTGATGTCCGAAGCTGCGGTCACGGTCCTGGAAGATGATTGGCCGCTGTGTGTCCAGGATAGAGGCGCTCGTCGAGGTCAGGGCTGTAAGGAATAGGAGGTTAATGTCACACATGCCCTGCCATCAATCAGAATTCTTCCAGGAGATCTCCACCCCGGGGGGGGGGGTAGCTTTTGTGAAGGCTTCATATTCTCATACCTCTGTCCATTGAGGTTCTCAGGATCATCACATACCACCTTAGATTTATATCCTACAGCGCATAAATGAAAAGCTGTGAGACAAACTATAGGAAGAGTAATGGTGGCCATCAGTGGTCAGAACCAACCCCCAAAAACCCATGCGGGAAACCAAAAGAACTTTAAGACCTTGCAGAGAAATATATAGTGAAGAGCAGAAGGGTAACGATGTTGTGACCGTCTGACTCGGGCTCCATATCTCTCCATCCACTTCTGCTGTGATCGTGAGATGACCATCATTTATAGACAATCGTCTTGGCTATCTCACACATAAATGTGACTTACAGCTATTTAGCATATGATTGGTTCTGCAGATTCTCGTCATGTCACTGCATTGTGTTTTAATCCTAAAGATCGAAATTGTAACTTTTATTATTTTGTCAGTATTATGTAAATCCACCTTTAACTTTCACCACTGCCGGAATCCTTCTGCTCTCGGTCAGATTCAAGCATGTGTTGACCAAAATGTTATCTCAGGGTCTCTCCTACATATTCCCAAAGTTGTTGCACACTGGTCGATTCGCTGGGGTCGGTATACAGCTTTTTCTTCACCTCTCCCCACAAGTGTTGGATTGGGTTGAGGTCTGTGGACTGTGGAGACAAGCCGGCACCTCTACTTCATTGTCATTGACCCATTTCTTCTCCAATCTCGTTGTATGTTTCTGGTCATTGTCTTGCTGGAACACTACATCGTCCTTTTCATATCCATAGTACTCGAATGTACGGAGTAACTCATCTTGTAGGATACTCACATATAGCTCAGTACTGAGACCACCATCGATTCTGGTCAAGTCTCCAACACCTTTGGCTGTGAAACAATCCCAGATCATCAGGCTTCCTCCACCAAACCTTGCAGCTCCTTCAATTTGTCAATCGGTTAGCCCCTATTTCCTTTGTTTCTTTCAGACCCATTTGCACTTATCAGAGCAAACTATTGACTTTCATCTCATTGCTCCAAATCCCCCATTTCCAATCTTTTAGTGTCCACTTTTCATACTTGTTTGCAAACTTGAACTGACACTTCTTATGAAAATATTGAAGTTGAGGCTTCTTCACATGGTGCTGGCACGGAGGTCTGTCATCTCGCCATTATGAAGCATACGAGTCACCTCCACTGCCGTGTTTGTCACGCCACAACTCATAGACCTTGGGATGAGCCGGCTTGTTGACTCTGATATTTTGCCTGGAGGACCACCTCTTGGCTTCTGAATGGACAGAGTTTATTTCGTATTCTTCCAACTGTCATGGCGCTCACATGATGCAGTTTGGCAAAATTCCTGGCCAAGAGTCTGCTATTGATGAGCTGGATGATGCTGTTTCTCTTTTCTTGGGAAATCTTCCTCATGGTGGCTCCTCGATTCGAACCAATGACTTTTCACTTACGAATCAACGTAATAACACACGAAGCTATTAGGGAATGTGAGGACAGGTTGTGATTTGTAGTATTCCGGAGGAAAAATATTTTACCACCACCAGGAGCAAAACAGTAACAATGCAGTGACATGACGAGAATCTGCATAACTAATCATATGGTAAATAGTTGCAAGTCACATTTCTGTATGAGAAAGAAAAGATGATTGTCTATAAAATGATGGTGGTCTCAAGTTCAAAGGAGAAGTGAATAAAGAGATATGGAGCCTGATAGTCAAAAAGTTCAGAACACTAATACCCTTTTGCTCTTCACTGTAGAGAGGAGTCGCTCTATGTACATAACTGATTCTGGTTATATGATGTAACATGGACTGGGCAGGAGAGGACTGAAAGTAGGATAGACTGGGCAGGGCAGGAGAAGACTTTGCATGGGAGGAGGACAGGAAGTAGGATGAACTGGGCAGGAGAGAAGGACCGGATGTAGGATGGACTGGGCAGGAGAGAAGGCCTGGATGTAGGATGGACTGGGCAGGAGAAAAGGACTGGAAGTAGGATGGACTGGGCAGGAGAGAAGGACTGGAAGTAGTATGGATTAGTCAGGAGAGAAGGACTGGATGTAGGATGGACTGGGCAGGAGAAAAGGACTGGATGTAGGATGGACTGGTCAGGAGAGAAGGACTGGATGTAGGATGGATTGGGCAGGAGAGAAGGACTGGAAGTAGGATGGATTAGGCAGGAGAGAAGGACTGAATGTAGGATGGATTAGGCAGGAGAGAAGGACTGGATGTAGGATGGATTGGGCAGGAGAGAAGGACTGGATGTAGGATGGATTGGGCAGGAGAGAAGGACTGGATGTAGGATGGACTGGGCAGGAGAGAAGGACTGGATGTAGGATGGACTGGGCAGGAGAGAAGGACTGGAAGTAGGATGGACTGGGCAGGAGAAAAGGACTGGATGTAGGATGGACTGGGCAGGAGAAAAGGACTGGATGTAGGATGGACTTGTTAAGATACAAGGACTGGAAGTAGGATGGACTGTTATGCACGTGGTTGTGGAAACACTGTACCACGGTCCAAGGAGAGCCAGGAGGGGTGTAACTAAGCAAATAACTGGTTCTTCACTAGAACCCGTGAGGGTGTGGTTTGACTTTAGCCCAGGTAGATGCCAGGTGCTACTCCAGGATAGATACCAGGGCCACAGCAGCGGACCATCAAAAGGGCAGGTACGCAGGACTAGCCAAGAACTTGAACACAGGAGGACGAGCGGCTTGTAGACAAAACTAGTACAGGATCAGGAACGCACAGGGTTAGTTCAGAAATATAGGACAACCTCAGATACTGGATCACAAGTGCAGGTTCAGATTGTGCTGGTGAGGGTAGAGGTATAGGTGTGGACAAGATGGGTCCGGCTCAGGACTAGGGAGAGGTAGGATGGGCCCGGGAACAGGATACAGCAGGATAGACAGAAACCAGTTGAGACTAGGCAGGCAGGATCGGGTGCAGGTAGGACGGACAGGCTCATGTTCAGATAGGGCAGGCATGATGGACAGGATCAGGTTCAAGGATAACAGGTACAGGTACCTTAAAACTTGGTAGCAGAAGACAAACTGAATACTGAAGTTGCTTATATGTGAGACGTCTCCCAGCTATTGGCTTGGGACCTTTTCAGAAGCACACACTGGCCCTTTATGAGGAAGGGAGTGCGCCCCATAAGCACATTACAAGGAGACCTGCGTGCCATGCACAGGTCTTGTGAGGAAACAGATGCCTAGGGAGCGCGAATGCATAAGTGAACACATCGGCATTCCTGCAGGGAGGGAGAAGGAAATTTGTGCAGGGGCGCAAGTGCTGTTCTAACACGGGCTGGTCTTTGCAGGAAAATTGATAGTTAGGCTGAACTGGGAACAAGAACAGGAATTAAAATATGTTGGACTAAGTAGGGGAGAAGGACTGGAAGTAGGATGAACTGGACAGGAGAAGAGGACTGGAAATAGGATGGACTGGGCAGTAAGGGAGGACTGGAAGTAGGATGTATTGTACTTTTCAGGACAATTGGTAGGCTGGACTGGGAACAAAAACAGTAATGAAAATATGTTGGACTGGGCAGGGCAGAAGAACTGAAAGTAAGATGGACATAGCAGGAGGATAGGGCTGGGAGTAGGATGGACTGGACAGGGGAGAAGGACTGGAAGTAAGATGGACTTTGTAGGAGAGGATTGGAAGTAGGATGGAGGAGGAATGGAAGTGGGATGGTAGGAGGACTGAAAGTAGGATGGACTGGGCAGAAGACATGGACTGGAAGTAGGATGGAAGTAGAATGGATGTGTCAAGTGAGGAGGACTGGAAGTAGGGTGGAAGTAGAATGTATGTGTGAAGTCAGGAAGACTGGAAGTAGGATAGACTGGGTTTTGCAGGTGAATTGGTAGTTAGGCTGGACTGGAAACAGGAACAGGATGAAAATATGTTGGACTGGGCAGGAGAGAAGGACTGGAAGCAGGATGTACTGGGCAGGAGGAGAAGGCTGGAAGTAGGTTGGACTTTGTAGGAGAAGACTGGAAGTAGGATGGACTGGGCAGGAGAGGTGGACTAGAAGTATGATGGAAAAAGGATGGACATGTCAAGTCAGGAACACTGGAAGTATGATGGACTGGGCTTTGCAGGAGAATTGATAGGCTGTACTGGGAACAGGAATGAAAATATGTTGGACTGGGCAGGAGAGAAGGACTGGAAGTAGGAGGGATTGGGCAGAGGAGAAGGATTGGAGGTAGGATGGACTGAGCTGGACTGGGGACAAGAACAGGAATGAAATTGGAAATATATTAGACTGGGCAAGGGAAAAGGACTGGAAATAGAGCTGTATTGTGAAGAGAATTGTTATGATCGTGCTCAAACACTTACACGGGTGACAGAGGAGGTAAAGAACCACCAAAGAGAGAAGCCGTAACTGTACCTAATTGGTCCCTGTGTTAGGAGGAGGACTCGGCTGCGGGTATCTGTATTGAGCCGGGTCCAGAACTGTTGAGGCTGCATCCCATCTTGCCCAGGGGAGGAATAGGGGACCAGACAGGCCCCATGACCCGGGAAGAGGGGACTTATTTAAACCGGTAACAGAGCCAAAAGCGCGCGAAGCAGCAGTCAGTTTCCCACCGTCAGTGAGAGTGCAGGAGGATAATCAGAGTGCTCCGCCCTCTGAGCATCAGCGCCGCAATGTACTGCAGCCGACATCCTCTGGACACTCGAGTGGGGCGGTGAGAGTTGAAAGCGCAGCGTGCCCGGCAAAAAGCAAGACCGCTCTCGCGCAGGGAAACATGGGACGGCTGCTGGACATTGAGTTGCGGTCCCTTTTGTCGGCCAGAGCGCAGCAGTCCACAATTGACACTGGGATTTCGGCAGCTCTCTTTGCTTCAGCTGCACAGGCTTATGGACTAGGGGCTCAGTGGGTAAAACCGGTGACAGCCCACTGCCGCCAGAAGTTGGACTGTTTTTTGTGGGACCCCATCTGCGGACACTACTCCAGCCATTGTCAATACTACAACCCCCAACAGATCATCTGCGGCTGAGGAACCTAAGGACACAATAAGTTTGATAATTGGACTGTTGTGACTTTGCAATTTCTCTTTTCAACTTAGCTGTTTATCTTCCTGCGAGGAGTTCCCCTATTGCTTAAATTAAACTGTTATACTGTTAACCCTTGCTCTGCCTCCCTTGCGTTACTGCATCCCGCAACATGTTTACACCTGTACAGACTGGAAAAGGTCCTAGTCACACAGCTAAATACACATCCTTGAACCTGGCTCTCTAAAAAGCTTTTGAGGGGTTTCTCGTACCTCCTGAAGAACCAGAGGGGAGGCCGCAACACAAATCCAAATAAGAAAGAGGAAAGTGCAGGGAGATATGAGAAACCAGGGTGAGAAACCAAACCATGTTCACAAAGCATAGACAGGGATAAATAAGGAGAACCACAAGACAAAAAGAATAAATGAAAACTCCTAGAACCCCAAGTGTGGAGAAGAAGGGAAAGGTGTTGGGGAGGAAAACTCAGATTTGCAGTCAACAAGTGAGGTTAGTGAAGGCTGAATATATAAAGCCCATTCCAAAATGTGATAGGACACAGCCAAAAGGGAAAATGGAAAACACCTGGAGAGAAGACAACCAAGGAAGGAAAACCAAGACAAAAGATATCATCATGCTTTGGACAGAGATGGAAGAAAGGGAAACCAACCACGCAACAAAAGGTCAACGGATCAAATCTCGAAACCAGGCCATGACAGTAAGAAGTGCTGGGAGTGGGCTGGACTGGGAATGGGAACAAGAATGGAAGCAGAGGTGATAGGTCACGGGGCAGGACTGAAGAAGAGTACACTTGTTAGGGAAGCCATACTGGAAATGGGGCTGGACAGTGCAGGTAGAAAGGACTGGAATGGGACTGTGAGCAGTAATTGAAGTAAGATTGACTGGACATGGGATAAATGTTGGAAATAAAACGTACTCTGCAGGAGAGAAGGACTCAAAGTGGGATGGACTGGGAATCAGAGAAGAAATGGAAATAGGCTGGACTAGGCAGGGAAGAAGGATTAAAGTAGGATGGACTGGGCAAGGGAGAAGGACCTTACACACCCCACTGACCCCAACTCCTCATGTGCAAACCATGGACCCTAAAACTTCATACTCATACAACTTGCCCTAACTCCTCATACACTCACCACTTACTCTAACTCATCATACAGTCACCACTGATACTAACTCATCATACACTCACCACTGATACTAACTCATCATACACTCACCACTGACACTAACTCCTCATACACTCACCACTGATATTAACTCCTCATACACTCACCACTGATATTAACTCCTCATACACACACCACTGATACTAACTACTCATACACTCACCACTGACACTAACTCATCATACACTCACCACTGACACTAGCTCCTCATACACTCACGACTGACACTAACTCCTCATACACTCACCACTTACTCTAACTCATCATACAGTCACCACTGACACTAACTCCTCATACACACACCACTGATACTAACTCATCATACACTCACCACTGACACTAACTCCTCATACACTCACCACTGATATTAACTCCTCATACACTCACCACTGATATTAACTCCTCATACACACACCACTGATACTAACTACTCATACACTCACCACTGACACTAACTCATCATACACTCACCACTGACACTAGCTCCTCATACACTCACCACTGATATTAACTCCTCATACACTCACCACTGATATTAACTCCTCATACACACACCACTGATACTAACTACTCATACACTCACCACTGATACTAACTCATCATACACTCACCACTGACACTAACTCCTCATACACTCACCACTGATATCAACTCCTCATACACTCACCACTGATATTAACTCCTCATACACACACCACTGATACTAACTACTCATACACTCACCACTGACACTAACTCATCATACACTCACCACTGACACTAGCTCCTCATACACTCACCACTGATATTAACTCCTCATACACTCACCACTGACACTAACTCCTCATACACTCACCACTTACTCTAACTCATCATACACTCACCACTGACACTAACTCCTCATACACTCACCACTGATATTAACTCCTCATACACTCACCACTAACATTAACTCCTAATACACTCACCACTTACTCTAACTCATCATACACTCACCACTTACTCTAACTCATCATACACTCACCACTGACACTAACTCCTCATACATACACCACTGATACTAACTCCTCATACACTCACCACTGACCCTAACTCATCATACACACATCACTAACACTAACTCTTCATACACTCACCACTGATATTAACTCCTCATACACTCACCACTGACACTAGCTCCTCATACACTCACCACTGACACTAACTCCTCATACACTCACCACTTACTCTAACTCATCATACACTCACCACTGACACTAACTCCTCATACACTCACCACTGATATTAACTCATCATACACTCACCACTGACACTAGCTCCTCATACACTCACCACTGACACTAGCTCCTCATACACTCACCACTTACTCTAACTCATCATACACTCACCACTGACGCTAACTCCTCATACACTCACCACTGATATTAACTCATCATACACTCACCACTGACACTAACTCCTCATACACTCACCACTTACTCTAACTCATCATACACTCACCACTGACACTAACTCCTCATACACTCACCACTGATATTAACTCATCATACACTCACCACTGACACTAACTCCTCATACACTCACCACTGACACTAGCTCCTCATACACTCACCACTTACTCTAACTCATCATACACTCACCACTGACACTAACTCCTCATACAGTACCACCTCTATGCTGATGACACTCAGATCTACCTCTCTGGCCCAGACGTCACCGCTCTGCTGTCCAGAATCCCAGAGTGCCTATCAGCCATATCCTCCTTCTTCTCCTCTCGCTTCCTCAAACTCAATGTGGACAAATCTGAACTCATCATCTTTCCTCCATCCCACATATCTTCCTTACCTGACCTATCTATCGCAGTCAATGACATCATGCTTTCCCCCGTACCCGAAGTCCGCTGCCTTGGAGTAACCTTCGACTCTGCCCTGTCCTTCAAACCACACATCCAAGCTCTTTCCACCTCCTGTCGCCTCCAGCTCAAAAATATCTCCAGGATCCGTCCTTTCCTCAACCCCCAATCTACTAAAATGCTTGTGCACGCCCTCATCATCTCCCGCCTTGACTACTGCAACATCCTTTTCTGTGGCCTCCCTGCTAACACCCTTGCACCTCTCCAGTCCATCCTTAACTCTGCTGCCCGACTAATCGATCTCTCTCCTCGCTACTCCTCCACTTACCCCCTCTGCAAATCTCTTCACTGGCTCCCATTCCCTCAGCGTATCCAGTTCAAATTGCTAATACTGACCTACAAAGCCATCCACAACCTGTCTCCTCCATATATCTCTGAACTAATCTCTCGATATCTTCCCTCACGTGACCTCCGGTCCTCCCAAGACCTCCTTCTCTCCTCCACACTTAGTCGCTCCTCATCCAATCGCCTCCAAGACTTCTCCCGAATATCCCCCATCCTCTGGAACTCTCTGCCCCAACACGTCCGACTATCAAACACAGTCGGATCCTTCAGACGGAACCTGAAAACTCATCTCTTCAGGAAAGCCTACAGTCTGCACTGACCCCGCTGCCTTCTCACCACCACCGGAGCTACCGCCTCACCAACACCGGAGCTACCGCCTCACCAACACCGGAGCTACCGCCTCACAAACACCGGAGCTACCGCCTCACCAACACCGGAGCTCCTGCAACCCTCAACCTACTGTCTCCTTCCCCATAATCCTGTAGAATGTAAGCCCGCAAGGGCAGGGTCCTCGCCCCTCTGTATCAGTCCGTCATTGTTAGTTTGTTTACTGTATGTGATATTTGTAACTTGTATGTAACCCCTTCTCATGTACAGACCATGGAATCAATGGTGCTATATAAATAAATAATAATAATAATAATACACACACCACTGATACTAACTACTCATAAACTCACCACTGATATTAGCTCCTCATACACTCACCACTTACTCTAACTCATCATACACTCACCACTGACACTAGCTCCTCATACACTCACCACTGACACTAACTCCTCATACACACACCACTGATACTAACTCCTCATACACTCACCACTGATACTAACTCATCATACACTCACCACTGACACTAGCTCCTCATACACTCATCACTGATATTAACTCCTCATACACTCACCACTGACACTAGCTCCTCATACACTCACCACTTACTCTAACTCATCATACACTCACCACTGACAGTAACTCATCATACACTCACCACTGACACTAACTCCTCATACACTCACCACTGATATTAACTCCTCATACACTCACCACTGACACTAGCTCCTCATACACTCACCACTTACTCTAACTCATCATACACTCACCACTGACACTAACTCCTCATACACTCACCACTGATATTAACTCCTCATACACTCACCACTGACACTAACTCCTCATACACTCACCACTGACACTAAATCCTCATACACTCACCACTTACTCTAACTCATCATACACTCACCACTGACACTAACTCCTCATACACTCACCACTGATACTAACTCCTCATACACTCACCACTAACACTAAATCCTCATACACTCACCACTTACTCTAACTCTTCATACACTCACCACTGACACTAACTCCTCATACAGTACCACCTCTATGCTGATGACACTCAGATCTACCTCTCTGGCCCAGACGTCACCGCTCTGCTGTCCAGAATCCCAGAGTGCCTATCAGCCATATTCTCCTTCTTCTCCTCTCGCTTCCTCAAACTCAATGTGGACAAATCTGAACTCATCATCTTTCCTCCATCCCACATATCTTCCTTACCTGACCTATCTATCGCAGTCAATGACATCATGCTTTCCTCTGTACCCGAAGTCCGCTGCCTCGGAGTAACCTTCGACTCTGCCCTGTCCTTCAAACCACACATCCAAGCTCTTTCCACCTCCTGTCGCCTCCAGCTCAAAAATATCTCCAGGATCCGTCCTTTCCTCAACTCTCAATCTACTAAAATGCTTGTGCACGCCCTCATCATTTCCCGCCTTGACTACTGCAACATCCTTTTCTGTGGCCTCCCTGCTAACACCCTCGCACCTCTCCAGTCCATCCTTAACTCTGCTGCCCAACTAATCCATCTCTCTCCTCGCTACTCCTCCACTTCCCCCCTCTGCAAATCTCTTCACTGGCTCCCATTCCCTCAGCGTATCCAGTTCAAATTACTAATACTGACCTACAAAGCCATCCACAACCTGTCTCCTCCATATATCTCCGAACTAATCTCTCGATATCTTCCCTCACGTGATCTCCGGTCCTCCCAAGACCTCCTTCTCTCCTCCACACTTATTCGCTCCTCATCCAATCACCTCCAAGACTTCTCCCGAATATCCCCCATCCTCTGGAACTCTCTGCCCCAACACGTCCGACTATCAACCACAGTCGGATCCTTCAGACGGAACCTGAAAACTCATCTCTTCAGGAAAGCCTACAGCCTGCACTGACACCACTGCTGCCTCATCACTATCGAAGCTACCGCCTCACCAACACCGGAGCTACCGCCTCACCAACACCGGAGCTACCGCCTCACCAACACCGGAGCTACCGCCTCACCAACACCGGAGCTACCGCCTCACCAGCACCGGAGCTACCGCCTCACCAACACCGGAGCTACCGCCTCACCAACACCGGAGCTACCGCCTCACCAACACCGGAGCTACCGCCTCACCAACACCGGAGCTACCGCCTCACCAACACCGGAGCTCCTGCAACCCTCAACCTACTGTCTCCTTCCCCATAATCCTGTAGAATGTAAGCCCGCAAGGGCAGGGTCCTCGCCCCTCTGTATCAGTCCGTCATTGTTAGTTTGTTTACTGTATGTGATATTTGTAACTTGTATGTAACCCCTTCTTATGTACAGCACCATGGAATCAATGGTGCTATATAAATAAATAATAATAATAATACACACACCACTGATACTAACTCCTCATACACTCACCACTGATATTAACTCCTCATACACTCACCACTTACTCTAACTCCTCATACACTCACCACTGATACTAACTCCTCATACACTCACCACTGACACTAACTACTCATACACTCACCACTGATATTAGCTCCTCATACACTCACCACTGACACTAGCTCCTCATACACTCACCACTGACACTAACTCATCATACAGTCACCACTGACACTAACTCCTCATACACTCACCACTGACACTAGCTCGTCATACACTCACCACTGATACTAACTACTCATACACTCACCACTGATATTAGCTCCTCATACACTCACCACTGACACTAACTCCTCATACACTCACCACTGACACTAACTCCTCATACACTCACCACTGACACTAGCTCGACATACACTCACCACTGATACTAACTACTCATACACTCACCATTGATATTAGCTCCTCATACACTCACCACTGACACTAACTCCTCATACACTCACCACTGACACTAGCTCCTCATACACTCACCACTAACTCTAACTCATCATACACTCACCACTGACACTAACTCCTCATACACTCACCACTGACACCAACTACTCATACACTCACCACTGATATTAGCTCCTCATACACTCACCACTGACACTAACTCATCATACACTCACCACTGACACTAACTCCTCATACACTCACCACTGATACTAATTCCTCATACACTCACCACTTACTCTAACTCATCATACACTCACCACTGACACTAGCTCGTCATACACTCACCACTGATACTAACTACTCATACACTCACCACTGACACTAACTCCTCATACACTCACCACTGACACAAACTCCTCATACACTCACCACTGACACTAACTCCTCATACACTCACCACTGACACTAACTCCTCATACACTCACCACTGACACTAGCTCGTCATACACTCACCACTGATACTAACTATTCATACACTCACCACTGACACTAACTCCTCATACACTCACCACTGACACTAGCTCGTCATACACTCACCACTGACACAAACTCCTCATACACTCACCACTGACACTAACTCCTCATACACTCACCACTGACACTAGCTCCTCATACACACACCACTAATATTAACTCCTCATACACTCACCACTGACCCTAACTCATCATACACACACCACTAACACTAACTCCCCATACACTCACCACTGACACTAACTCCTCATACACTCACCACTGATACTAACTACTCATACACTCATACACTGACACTAACTACTCATACACTCACCACTGACACTAGCTCCTCATACACTCACCACTGACACTAGCTCCTCATACACTCACCACTGACACTAACTCATCATACACTCACCACTGACACTAACCTCATACACTCACCACTGACACTAACCTCATACACTCACCACTGACACTAGCTCCTCATACACTCACCACTGACTCTAGCTCCTCATACACTCAACACTGACCCTAACTCCTCATACACTCACCACTGATACTAACTCCTCATACACTCACCACTGACACTAACCTCATACACTCACCACTAATATTAACTCCTCGTACACTCACCACTGACACTAGCTCCTCATACACTCACCACTGACACTAACTCCTCATACACTCACCACTGACACTAACCTCATACACTCACCACTAATATTAACTCCTCATACACTCACCACTGACCCTAACTCATCATACACACACCACTAACACTAACTCCTCATACACTCACCACTGACACTAACTCATCATACACACACCACTTATTCTAACTCATCATACACTCACCACTGACACTAACTCTTCATACACTCACCACTGACCCTAACCTCATACACTCACCACTGATACTAACTCCTCATACACTCACCACTGACACTAACTACTCATACACTCACCACTGACACTACCTTCTCATACACTCACCACTGATACTAACTCCTCATACACACACCACTGACACTAACTACTCATACACTCACCACTGACACTAACTCCTCATACACTCACCACTGACACTAACTACTCATATACTCACCACTGACACTAACTCCTCATACACTCACCACTGACACTAGCTCCTCATACACTCACCATTGACACTAACTCCTCATACACTCACCACTGACACTAGCTCCTCATACACTCACCACTGACACTAGCTCCTCATACACTCACCACTGACACTAACTCCTCATACACTCACCACTGACACTAACTCCTCATACACTCACCACTGACACTAACTCCTCATACACTCACCACTGACACTAACTCCTCATACACTCACCACTGATACTAGCTCCTCACACTCACCACTGACACTAACTCCTCATACACTCACCACTAATACTAACTCCTCACACACTCACCACTGATACTAGCTCCTCACACTCACCACTGACACTACCTTCTCATACACTCACCACTGATACTAACTCCTCATACACACACCACTGACACTAACTCCTCATACACTCACCACTGATACTAACTCCTCATACACTCACCACTAATACTAACTCTTCACACACTCACCACTGATACTAGCTCCTCACACTCACCACTGACACTACCTTCTCATACACTCACCACTGATACTAACTCCTCATACACTCACCACTGACACTAGCTCTTCATACACTCACCACTGATACTAACTCCTCATACACTCACCACTGATACTAACTCCTCATACACTCACCACTGATACTAACTCCTCATACACTCACCACTGATACTAACTCCTTACACATACCACTAACATTAACTCCTCATACACTCACCGCTGACACTAACTCCTCATACACACACCCTGACACTAAATCCTTACACATACCACTGACAGTAACTACTCATACACTCACCATTGACACTAACTCCTCATACACACCATTAACACTAGGTCCTTAGACACAGACCTCTGACCCATCTTCTCATACACACACCTTATCACTAACTCCTTACACATACCACTGACCCTAGATCCTATTACATTCATCACTAACACTATCTCCTCGTACATACCACTGACACTAGGTCCCTATACGCACATCTCCTACCCCATCTTCTTATACACATGCCACTGACACTAACTCCTCATACACTCACCACTAACACTAGTTCCTCATACACTCACCACTGACACTAACTCCTCATACACTCACCACTGACACTAACTCCTCATACACTCACCACTGACACTAGCTCCTCATACACTCACCACTGACACTAGCTCCTCATACACTCACCACTGACACTAGCTCCTCATACACTCACCACTGACACTAACTCCTCATACACTCACCACTGACACTAACTCCTCATACACTCACCACTGACACTAGCTCCTCATACACTCACCACTGACACTAGCTCTTCATATACTCACCACTGACACTAACTCCTCATACACTCACCACTGACACTAACTCCTCATACACTCACCACTGACACTAGCTCCTCATACACTCACCACTGACACTAGCTCCTCATACACTCACCACTGACACTAGCTCATCATACACACATCACTGGCACTAACTACTCATACACTCACCACTGACACTAGCTCGTCATACACTCACCACTGATACTAAATTCTCATACACTCACCACTGACACTAGCTCCTCATACACTCAACACTAACACTAGCTCCTCATACACTCACCACTGACACTAACTCCTCATACACTCACCACTGACACTAACTCCTCATACACTCACCACTGACACTAGCTCCTCATACACTCACCACTGACACTAGCTCCTCATACACTCACCACTGACACTAGCTCCTCATACACTCACCACTGACACTAACTCCTCATACACTCACCACTGACACTAGCTCCTCATACACTCACCACTGATACTAACTCCTCATACACTCACCACTGATACTAACTCCTCATACACTCACCACTGATACTAACTCCTTACATATATCACTAACATTAACTCCTCATACACTCACCACTGACACTAACTCCTCATACACACACCCTGACACTAAATCCTTACACATACCACTGACAGTAACTACTCATACACTCACCACTGACACTAACTCCTCATACACACCAATAACACTAGGTCCTTAGACACACACCTCTGATCCCATCTTCTCATACACACACCTTATCACTAACTCCTTACACATACCACTGACCCTAGCTCCTCATACATTCATCACTGACACTATCTCCTCGTACATACCACTAACACTAGGTCCCTATACGCACATCTCTGACCCCATCTTCTCATACACATACCACTGACACTAACTCCTCATACACTCACCACTAACACTAGTTCCTCATACACTCACCACTGACACTAACTCCTCATACACTCACCACTGACACTAACTCCTCATACACTCACCACTAACACTAGTTTCTCATACACTCACCACTGACACTAACTCCTCATACACTCACCACTGACACTAGCTCCTCATACACTCACCACTGACACTAGCTCATCATACACACATCACTGGCACTAACTACTCATACACTCACCACTGACACTAGCTCGTCATACACTCACCACTGATACTAAATTCTCATACACTCACCACTGACACTAGCTCCTCATACACTCACCACTGACACTAAATTCTCATACACTCACCACTAACACTAGCTCCTCATACACTCACCACTGACACTAACTCCTCATACACTCACCACTGACACTAACTCCTCATACACTCACCACTGACACTAGCTCCTCATACACTCACCACTGACACTAGCTCCTCATACACTCACCACTGACACTAGCTCCTCATACACTCACCACTGACACTAACTCCTCATACACTCACCACTGACACTAGCTCCTCATACACTCACCACTGACACTAACTCCTCATACACTCACCACTGACACTAGCTCCTCATACACTCACCACTGACACTAGCTCATCATACACACATCACTGGCACTAACTACTCATACACTCACCACTGACACTAGCTCGTCATACACTCACCACTGATACTAAATTCTCATACACTCACCACTGACACTAGCTCCTCATACACTCACCACTAACACTAGCTCCTCATACACTCACCACTTACACTAGCTCCTCATACACTCACCAGTGACACTAACTCCTCATACACTCACCACTGACACTAACTCTTCGTACACTCACCACTGACACTAACTCCTCATACACTCACCACTGACACTAACTCTTCGTACACACCACTAACACTAGGTCCCTATACACTCACCCTGACACTAACTCCTCATACACTCACCACTGACACTAACTCCTTATACAATCACCACTGACACTAACTTCTCATACACTCACCACTGACACTAGCTCCTCATACACTCACCACTGACACTAACTCGTTGTACACACACCACTAACACTAGGTCCCTATACACTCACCCTGACACTAACTCCTCATACACTCACCACTGACACTAACTCCTTATACACTTACCACTGACACTAACTCCTTATACAATCACCACTGACACTAACTTCTCATACACTCACCACTGACACTAACTCCTTATACACTCACCACTGACACTAACTTCTCATACACTCACCACTGACACTAACTCCTTATGCACTCACCATTGACACTAACTTCTCATACACTCACCACTGACACTAGCTCCTCATACACTCACCACTGACACTAACCTCTCATACACTCACCACTGACACTAACTCCTTATACACTCACCACTGACACTAACTTCTCATACACTCACCACTGACACTAACTCCTTATACACTCACCACTGACACTAACTTCTCATACACTCACCTCTGACACTAACTCCTCATACACTCACCACTGACACTAGCTCCTCATACACTCACCAATGACACTATCTCCTCATACACTCACCACTGACACTAACTTCTCATACACTCACCACTGACACTAACTCCTCATACACTCACCACTGACACTAGCTCCTCATACACTCACCAATGACACTAACTCCTTATACACTCACCACTGACACTAACTTCTCATACACTCACCACTGACACTAGCTCCTCATACACTCACCACTGACACTAACTCCTTGTACACACACCCTGACACTAGCTCCTCATACACTCACCACTGACACTAACTTCTCATACACTCACCACTGACACTAGCTCCTCATACACTCACCACTGACACTAGCTCCTCATACACTCACCACTGACACTAACTTCTCATACACTCACCACTGACACTAACTTCTCATACACTCACCACTGACACTAGCTCCTCATACACTCACCACTGACACTAACTTCTCATACACTCACCACTGACACTAGCTCCTCATACACTCACCACTGACACTAACTTCTCATACACTCACCACTGACACAAACTACTCATACACTCATCACTGACACTAACTCCTTGTACACACACCCTGACACTAACTGCTTACACATACCACTGACAGTAACTCCTCATACATCATTCATCACTGACACTAACTCCTCATACACTCACCACTGACACTAGCTCCTCATACACTCACCAATGACACTATCTCCTCATACACTCACCACTGACACTAACTTCTCATACACTCACCACTGACACTAACTTCTCATACACTCACCACTGACACTAGCTCCTCATACACTCACCACTGACACTAACTCCTTGTACACACACCCTGACACTAGCTCCTCATACACTCACCACTGACACTAACTTCTCATACACTCACCACTGACACTAGCTCCTCATACACTCACCACTGACACTAGCTCCTCATACACTCACCACTGACACTAACTTCTCATACACTCACCACTGACACTAACTTCTCATACACTCACCACTGACACTAGCTCCTCATACACTCACCACTGACACTAACTTCTCATACACTCACCACTGACACTAGCTCCTCATACACTCACCACTGACACTAACTTCTCATACACTCACCACTGACACAAACTACTCATACACTCATCACTGACACTAACTCCTTATACACACACCCTGACACTAACTGCTTACACATACCACTGACAGTAACTCCTCATACATCATTCATCACTGACACTAACTCCTCATACACTCACCACTGACACTAGCTCCTCATACACTCACCAATGACACTATCTCCTCATACACTCACCACTGACACTAACTTCTCATACACTCACCACTGACACTAACTTCTCATACACTCACCACTGACACAAACTACTCATACACTCACCACTGACACTAACTCCTTGTACACACACCCTGACACTAACTGCTTACACATACCACTGACAGTAACTCCTCATACATCATTCATCACTGACACTAACTCCTCATTCACACCACTGTAATGAAGAATGAGTGAATATGTTCAGTCCAACATTTGATCAGCTTCCGCACAACATTATGGTATATTTTCCATTTTGCTTGGTTTTCATCTGTTTTGCACAGACCATAGGACAATCTGTGCAGTCTTTGCAGTCTCTGTCCAGTCCCAAATTCACCAACCTGCAGCCACATTGATGACTGTAATATAATTCCCCATCACTCACCCAGACCCAGAAGAATCCACCGTAACGGAGCCGCCATGTCAGTGTTTGCTGTGTTCCGTCCAGTGCTGACAGTGTCCCAATAATTCTGCATGATCTCATACAGATCTCCACACCCTCCTAGACTGAAAGCTACGGCCAGGACGGAAACTTCCTCACATAGAGTCAACAGTCAAGATAAGAAGCAGAAGTGAAAAATATAAGAAATACTCAAGAATTGCGGGTCCTGGGGTCAGGGAGGTGTTTTTTTTTTTTTACAGAAGTGTGAAAGCCACTGCTGAGACGTCCTTCATCATTTCTATCACCGCCTTATAAATCCTCTGTGCTGCTCTGCTGAGTTTTGGGTGTCCTCTCTTCAGTTGAGTGAGGCTGGAGACGGCACTTGTCTGCAGTTTTATTTACTATAATTTGTCAGTTATTGGCCTTGTTGTGGCTTTATTGTCGTCTCATTGTCACATTGTCCTCAAGTACTCTGTGGAGAAAGAGGAACATCATGTAGAGCTTTTCTCTGTCCTAGAGACTCGGACATGTGTATACAAAGCCCCGAGAGGGCGATGCTTTACCTCCTCAGGACCATAAGTAGTGTCCACATCACAAGGTATACCACATCTCATCAGAACACACGGAACTGGTATTAGGAGGAGAATTATGATCGTGAAGCTCAGCATTCTCACCACATGATTCCAAAGATCACTTGTACATGTAGTGTTAGACAGTCCCCAGAGAGATCACGTCATCCCCAGAGAGGTCACGTCATCCATAAAGAGACCACGTCATCCCCAGAGA
This sequence comes from Ranitomeya imitator, assembly GCF_032444005.1. Taxonomy (NCBI): domain Eukaryota; kingdom Metazoa; phylum Chordata; class Amphibia; order Anura; family Dendrobatidae; genus Ranitomeya; species Ranitomeya imitator. Next base: position 224,391,100 of record NC_091288.1, on the reverse strand, counting down.
GGTCACGTCATCCCCAAAGAAACCACGTCATCCCCAGAGAGGTCACATCATCCCTAAAGAGACAACGTCATCCCCAGAGAGGTCACGTCATCTCTAAAGAGAACACGTCATCCCCAGAGAGGTCACGTCATCCCTAAAGAGACCACGTAATCCCCAGAGAGATCACATCATCAGTAAAGAGACCACGTCATCCCCAGAGAGGTCACGTCATCCCCAAAGAAACCACGTCATCCCCAGAGAGGTCACATCATCCCTAAAGAGACAACGTCATCCCCAGAGAGGTCACGTCATCTCTAAAGAGAACACGTCATCCCCAGAGAGGTCACGTCATCCCTAAAGAGACCACGTAATCCCCAGAGAGATCACATCATCAGTAAAGAGACCACGTCATCCCCAGAGAGGTTACGTCATCCCTAAAGAGACCACGTAATCCCTAGAGAGATCACGTCATCTCTAAAGATACCATGTAATCCCCAGAGAGGTCACATCTTCTCCAGAGAGAACACGTCATCCCTAAAGAGACCACGTCATCCCCAGAGAGGTCACGTCATCCCCAGAGAGGTCACGTCATCCCTAAAGAAACCACGTCATCCCCAGAGAGGTCACGTCATCCATAAAGAGACCACATCATCCCCAGAGAGGTCACGTCATCCCCAGAGAGGTCACGTCATCCCTAAAGAAACCACGTCATCCCCAGAGAGGTCACGTCATCCATAAAGAGACCACGTCATCCCCAGAGAGGTCACGTCATCCCCAGAGAGGTCACGTCATCCCTAAAGAAACCACGTCATCCCCAGAGAGGTCACGTCATCCCTAAAGACACAACGTAATCCCCAGAGAGGTCACATCATCTCTAAAGAGACCACGTCATCCCCAGAGAGGTCACGTAATCCCTAAAGAGACCACGTCATCCCCAGAGAGATCACGTCATCCCTAAAGAGACCACATCATCCCCAGAGAGGTCACGTCATCCCTAAAGAGACCACGTAATCCCCAGAAAGATCACGTTATCTCTAAAGATACCATGTAATCCCCAGAGAGGTCACATCTTCTCCAGAGAGATCACGTCATCCCTAAAGAGACTACGTCATCCCCAGAGAGGTCACGTCATCCCTAAAGAAACCACATCATCCCCAGAGAGGTCACGTCATCCATAAAGAGACCACGTCATCCCCAGAGAGGTCATGTCATCCCCAGAGAGGTCACGTCATCCCTAAAGAAACCACGTCATCCCCAGAGAGGTCACGTCATCCATAAAGAGACCACGTCATCCCCAGAGAGGTCACGTCATCCCCAGAGCGGTCACGTCATCCCTAAAGAAACCACGTCATCCCCAGAGAGGTCACGTCATCCCTAAAGAGACAACGTCATCCCCAGAGAGGTCACATCATCTCTAAAGAGACCACGTCATCCCCAGAGAGGTCACGTCATCCCTAAAGAGACCACGTAATCCCCAGAGAGATCACGTCATCCCTAAAGAGACCACGTCATCCCCAGAGAGGCCACGTCATCTCTAAAGATACCATGTAATCCCCAGAGAGGTCACATCTTCTCCAGAGAGATCACGTCATCCCTAAAGAGACTACGTCATCCCCAGAGAGGTCACGTCATCCCTAAAGAAACCACGTCATCCCCAGAGAGGTCACGTCATCCCTAAAGAGACCACATCATCCCCAGAGAGGTCACGTCATCTCTAAAGAGACCACGTCATCCCCAGAGAGGTCACGTCATCCCTAAATAGACCACATAATCCCCAGAGAGATCACGTTATCCCTAAAGAAACCACGTCATCCCCAGAGAGGTCACGACATCTCTAAAGAGACCAAGTTATCCCCAGAGAGGTCACGTCATCCCTAAAGAGACCACGTAATCCCAAGAGAGATCACGTCATCCCTAAAGAGACCACGTCATCCCCAGAGAGATCACGTCATCCCTAAAGAGACCACGTCATCCCCAGAGAGATCACGTCATCCCTAAAGAGACCACTTCATCCTCAGAGAGGTCACGTCATCCCCAGAGAGGTCACGTCATCCCTAAAGAGACCACGTCATCCCCAGAGAGATCACGTCATCCCCAGAGAGGTCACATCATCTCCAGAGAGGTCACGTCATCCCTAAAGAGGCCACGTCATCCCCAGAGAGGTCACGTCATCCCTAAAGAGACCACGTTATCCCCAGAGAGGTCACATCTTCCCTAAAGAGACCACGTAATCATCAGAGAGGTCACATCATGCCCAGAGAGGTCACCCCATCTCCAGAGAGATCACGTCATCCCCAGAGAGGTCACGTCATCCCTAAAGAGACCGTGTTATCCCCAGAGAGGTCACACCATCTCCAGAGAGGTCACGTCATCCCTAAAGAGACCACGTCATCCCCAGAGAGGTCACGTCATCCCTAAAGAGAACACATTATCCCCAGAGAGGTCACATCATCCCTAAAGAGACCAAGTAATCATCAGAGAGATCACGTCATCCCCAGAGAGGTCACCCCCTCTACAGAGAGATCACGTCATCCCTAGAGAGGTCACATCATCCCTAAAGAGACCGTGTTATCCCCAGAGAGGTCACATCATCTCTAAAGAGACCACGTCATCCCCAGAGAGGTCACGTCATCTCTAAAGAGACCACGTAATCCCCAGAGAGATCACGTCATCCCTAAAGAGACCACGTCATCCCCAGAGAGGTCACGTCATCCCTAAAAAGACCACGTAATCCCCAGAGAGATCACGTCATCTCTAAAGATACCATGTAATCCCCAGAGAGGTCACACCTTCTCTAGAGAGATCACGTCATCCCTAAAGAGACTACGTCATCCCCAGAGAGGTCACGTCATCCCTAAAGAAACCACGTCATCCCCAGAGAGGTCACGTCATCCCTAAAGAGACCACATCATCCCCAGAGAGGTCACGTCATCTCTAAAGAGACCACGTCATCCCCAGAGAGGTCACGTCATCCCTAAAGAGACCACATAATCCCCAGAGAGATCACGTTATCCCTAAAGAAACCACGTCATCCCCAGAGAGGTCACGTCATCTCTAAAGAGACCAAGTTATCCCCAGAAAGGTCACGTCATCCCTAAAGAGACCACGTAATCCCCAGAGAGATCACGTCATCCTTAAAGAGACCACGTCATCCCCAGAGAGATCACGTCATCCCTAAAGAGACCACGTCATCCCCAGAGAGATCACGTCATCCCTAAAGAGACCACTTCATCCTCAGAGAGGTCACGTCATCCCCAGAGAGGTCACGTCATCCCTAAAGAGACCACGTCATCCCCAGAGAGATCACGTCATCCCCAGAGAGGTCACATCATCTCCAGAGAGGTCACGTCATCCCTAAAGAAACCACGTCATCCCCAGAGAGATCACGTCATCCCTAAAGAGACCACGTTATCCCCAGAGAGGTCACATCATCCCTAAAGAGACCACGTAATCATCAGAGAGGTCACATCATGCCCAGAGAGGTCACCCCATCTCCAGAGAGATCACGTCATCCCCAGAGAGGTCACGTCATCCCTAAAGAGACCGTGTTATCCCCAGAGAGGTCACACCATCTCCAGAGAGGTCACGTCATCCCTAAAGAGACCACGTCATCCCCAGAGAGGTCACGTCATCCCTAAAGAGACCACGTTATCCCCAGAGAGGTCACATCATCCCTAAAGAGACCACGTAATCATCAGAGAGATCACGTCATCCCCAGAGAGGTCACCCCCTCTACAGAGAGATCACGTCATCCCCAGAGAGGTCACATCATCCCTAAAGAGACCGTGTTATCCCCAGAGAGGTCACATCATCCCTAAAGAGACCACGTTATCTCCAGAGAGGTCACATCATCCCTAAAGAGACCACGTTATCCCCAGAGAGGTCACATCATCCCTAAAGAGACCACGTAATCATCAGAGAGGTCACATCATGCCCAGAGAGGTCACCCCATCTCCAGAGAGATCACGTCATCCCCAGAGAGGTCACGTCATCACTAAAAAGACCACGTAATCCCCAGAGAGGTCACACCATCTCCAGAGAGGTCACGTCATCCCTAAAGAGACCACGTCATCCCCAGAGAGGTCACGTCATCCCTAAAGAGACCACGTTATCCCCAGAGAGGTCACATCATCCCTAAAGAGACCACGTAATCATCAGAGAGATCACGTCATCCCCAGAGAGGTCACGTCATCACTAAAAAGACCACGTAATCCCCAGAGAGATCACGTCATCCCTAAAGAGACCACGTCATCCCCAGAGAGATCACGTCATCCCTAAAGAGACCACGTCATCCCCAGAGAGATCACGTCATCCCTAAAGAGACCACGTCATCCCCAGAGAGATCACGTCATCCCTAAAGAGACCACGTCATCCCCAGAGAGATCACGTCATCCCTAAAGAGACCACTTCATCCTCAGAGAGGTCACGTCATCCCCAGAGAGGTCACGTCATCCCTAAAGAGACCACGTCATCCCCAGAGAGATCACGTCATCCCCAGAGAGGTCACATCATCTCCAGAGAGGTCACGTCATCCCTAAAGAGACCACGTCATCCCCAGAGAGGTCACGTCATCCCTAAAGAGACCACGTTATCCCCAGAGAGGTCACATCATCCCTAAAGAGACCACGTAATCATCAGAGAGGTCACATCATGCCCAGAGAGGTCACCCCATCTCCAGAGAGATCACATCATCCCCAGAGAGGTCACATCATCCCTAAAGAGACCATGTTATCCCCAGAGAGGTCACACCATCTCCAGAGAGGTCACGTCATCCCTAAAGAGACCACGTCATCCCCAGAGAGGTCACGTCATCCCTAAAGAGAACACGTCATCCCCAGAGAGGTCACCCCCTCTACAGAGAGATCACGTCATCCCCAGAGAGGTCACATCATCCCTAAAGAGCCCGTGTTATCCCCAGAGAGGTCACATCATCTCTAAAGAGACCACGTCATCCCCAGAGAGGTCACGTCATCTCTAAAGAGACCACGTAATCCCCAGAGAGATCACGTCATCCCTAAAGAGACCACGTCATCCCCAGAGAGGTCACGTCATCCCTAAAAAGACCACGTAATCCCCAGAGAGATCACGTCATCTCTAAAGATACCATGTAATCCCCAGAGAGGTCACATCATCCCTAAAGAGACCACGTTATCTCCAGAGAGGTCACATCATCCCTAAAGAGACCACGTTATCCCCAGAGAGGTCACATCATCCCTAAAGAGATAACGTAATCATCAGAGAGGTCACATCATGCCCAGAGAGGTCACACCATCTTCAGAGAGATCACGTCATCCCCAGAGAGGTCACGTCATCACTAAAAAGACCACGTAATCCCCAGAGAGGTCACACCATCTCCAGAGAGGTCACGTCATCCCTAAAGAGACCACGTCATCCCCAGAGAGGTCACGTCATCCCTAAAGAGACCACGTTATCCCCAGAGAGGTCACATCATCCCTAAAGAGACCACGTAATCATCAGAGAGATCACGTCATCCCCAGAGAGGTCACGTCATCACTAAAAAGACCACGTAATCCCCAGAGAGGTCACGCCATCTCCAGAGAGGACACATCATCCCAAGAGAGGACACGCCATCCCCAGGGAGGTCACATCATCTCCAGAGAGGACACGTCATCCCCAGAGAGGACACGTCATCCCCAGAGAGAACACGTCATCCCCAGAGAGAACGCGTCATCCCCAGAGAGGACATGTCATCCCCAGGGAGGTCACATCATCTCCAGAGAGGACACGTCATCCCCAGAGAGGACACGTCATCCCCAGAGAGAACATGCCATCTCCAGAGAGAACACGCCATCTCCAGGGAGGTCACATCATCTCCAGAGAAATCGAGTAAAGTAAATTCACTGCACACTCAAGTTGAATTCAAGCTTTTGCTGGTTTTGTTTCAAAATACATAGTAACATAGTAACATAGTAACATAGTTAGTAAGGCCGAAAAAAGACATTTGTCCATCCAGTTCAGCCTATATTCCATCATAATAAATACCCAGATCTACGTCCTTCTACAGAACCTAATAATTGTATGATACAATATTGTTCTGCTCCAGGAAGACATCCAGGCCTCTCTTGAACCCCTCGACTGAGTTCGCCATCACCACCTCCTCAGGCAAGCAATTCCAGATTCTCACTGCCCTAACAGTAAAGAATCCTCTTCTATGTTGGTGGAAAAACCTTCTCTCCTCCAGACGCAAAGAATGCCCCCTTGTGCCCGTCACCTTCCTTGGTATAAACAGATCCTCAGCGAGATATTTGTATTGTCCCCTTATATACTTATACATGGTTATTAGATCGCCCCTCAGTCGTCTTTTTTCTAGACTAAATAATCCTAATTTCGCTAATCTATCTGGGTATTGTAGTTCTCCCATCCCCTTTATTAATTTTGTTGCCCTCCTTTGTACTCTCTCTAGTTCCATTATATCCTTCCTGAGCACCGGTGCCCAAAACTGGACACAGTACTCCATGTGCGGTCTAACTAGGGATTTGTACAGAGGCAGTATAATGCTCTCATCATGTGTATCCAGACCTCTTTTAATGCACCCCATGATCCTGTTTGCCTTGGCAGCTGCTGCCAAGTTCATTGTAGGCATAGAGGAAGGGTTGTGAGTGCGAACTAAAACGTTTTGACCTGGTCCCGGGTCTTGCTCACAGAGTATTCTAATTTGCACAAGGAAAGACTAGAAGGAATGGGATGAAACTGAATGGGAGAAGATACGGATTAGATATTAGAAAAAAACCTTTTTGACAGTGAGGTTGATCAATGAGTGGAACAGGCGGCCACGCGAGGTGGTGAGTTCTCCTTCAATGGAAGTCTTCAAACAGGAGGCTGGACAGACATCTGTCTGAGATGGTTTAGTGAATCTTGCTTTGAGCAGGGGGTTGGACCAGATGACCCAGGAGGCCCCTTCCAACTCTACTATTCTATGATTGTATGATTGTACGATTCTAGTCGCTCTTTATAGTGCTGAGCTTGATAAAATGAGCTAATGGTTCCTGGAGGAGTAGGAATGGAGGAGCTTCTCCTGTGGAAGTATCCTATGTTGTGCGCCATAACTTGCACTCCACAGGTGTGGAACCAAAGAGAAGAAAGTAGCGTGTAAAGGTAAGGAGCACCACAAGCAATATAACAAATAACAATATTAATTTTATTACAGTTAGACAAGCCACAAACAAGTTAAAAACAATTTAAAAAACCCACAAGGTTAACAAATGAACAACGGTGTGGAGGGCGTTGTAAGTGCCCCCCACACACAGAGACCTTCCTCCACTATGTGCATGATTAACACAATAGGCTACTCAGGAAGGTAACCAGAGCTGATGAGGGTCACCAGGATAAATCCGGCAAATTAACAGCAGCAAATGTGATGACAAAATCCAATCGTGGTACCAAAGACAAAAAGAACTCAACAGGATAAGGCCCGCAGACTCACAAAAAGTGAGAAAAATAATAATAATGATCCAGTAAATAAGGCTTATAACCGCCCTAAGAGCAGTTCAGGAATCCTGAGAGATGGTCAGAAAAGATCAATGACCCTCGGGGAAATAAACAGAGGGTTAAAGGAGGGAAAAGAAAGAGTAAGGCTGCATAAGACCTGCTGGATCCCGGAGAAGGAGCGTAACCGGCCACATCATAGAGGAGGCGGAGAAACCCCAGGCGTATCGCCACACAGCGTGGCTTCCTCGGGGAATTAGGTGTGGAGGCGCACAACGTAGGAGACTTCCACAGAAGTGAACGGCGAAGACAGAGAAATCTGCACTGTGCACCCACACAGCGTGGCTTCCTCGGGGAATTAAGTGTGGAGGCGCACAACATAGGAGACTTCCACAGGAGAAGTGAACGGCGAAGACAGAGAAATCCGCACTGTGCACCCACACAGCGTGGCTTCCTCGGGGAATTTAGTGTGGAGGCGCACAACATAGGAGACTTCCACAGGAGAAGTGAACGGCGAAGACAGAGAAATCCACACTGTGCACCCACACGGCGTGGCTTCCTCGGGAAATTAAGTGTGGAGGCGCACAACATAGGAGACTTCCACAGGAGAAGTGAACAGCGAAGACAGAGAAATCCACACTGTGCACCCACACGGCGTGGCTTCCTCGGGGAATTAGGTGTGGAGGCGCACAACATAGGAGACTTCCGCAGGAGAAGTGAACGGCGAAGACAGAGAAATCCACACTGTGCACCCACACGGCGTCCCCTCCAGTCCACAGGTTCACAGGCTTCTGTCTTCGCTGAAATCTTCCAAGTGTTACACAAACTCTAACAGATCCCGTTTGAATGCAATAAACATGCACACTCTCCCGGTGTTTAGGAAAATTACAGAAATACAAGGTTAATATGAGCTAAATTGTTGCTGTTTAATATCTTAAAGGGGTCTTTAAAGACGGGCTACCAATATGGGCTCCCGATGGTCATTAATATCTCAGCACTACAACTCCTTGCTCTCTCCTGTGCTGGTTATAGGTTTTCTCTCCTGACCTCCCTGGAAAAGTTCTTCCAGTTGTTTGATTTCTCCCCGTGCTTCCTTACCTTAGTAGTGAGGCTAGAGTCTTGCTGTCCTTCTCAGTATTTAGGGCTAACTCAGGGCCAGGGCTTAGGACGGGGAGAAGGACCCATCTAAGGACAATATGGAGCGCAGGGTGCAGCCTCAGATGAGTGTTTAGGGGTGTCCCTTCTTCCTTATCGGCAAGGCACCCTTTACCTTATTTCCCTCTTTTGCACAGCACGCTGGATACCTGGTCACTGTATGGTGGTGTTATTTATGCACTGTATGCAGACACCCGATCGCTGTATGGCGGTGTTATTTATGCACTGTATGGAGATACCTGGTCACTGTATAGTGGTGTTTTTTATTCACTGTATGAAGATAACTGGTCGCTGTATGGCGGTGTTTTTTATGCATTGTATGGAGATACCTGGTCACTGTATGGCAGTGTTATTTATGCACTGTATGGAGATACCTGGTCGCTGTATGGCGGTGTTATTTATGTAGTGTATGGAGATACCTTGTCCCTGTATGGCGGTGTTATTTATGTACTGTATGGAGATACCTGGTCGCTGTATAGCGGTGTTATTTATCTGGACAGATCTTGGGGACACTGTATGGCAGTGATATCTGCACTCCATGGCGATCTGGGTGAGTGTTATTTGTGCACTGTAGAGATATGTGGACACTGTGTGGCGGTGATGCACGTACACTTGTACGTGTCGATGAGTTTGGGTGGCGGTATTCTATGACTTTGTTGTGACATCACACTGCAGTCTGAAGAGGATGGAGCCGCAGATAAGCCTTGGATTTGTGAGCCTTATATGCAGTGACGTCTGGCTACAGATGTGGTGATTTGTTTCTTCCTCATCTCATAAGCTGTGTAATCATACGTGGGCACAGCGAGCATCAGCCGGGATGTGTATATATGCCATCGGCCCATCCTCCTCTTCTAGCCCTTCCTGTATTGTGCAGGGGCCGATCGGCAGTCGCCCGTCCAGTGCCCGTCTATGGCAGTTGTAGGCTGGCACATAGGGAGGCCTTGGGTGCGTGTCTGCTTCTCAGGAGGCCATGTGCATATCATTCATCGCCATTTATTCACGAAATATGGGCCCTTCCTCTCCAACATGACCACACACGGTACAACATGGAGGGCGACAACTTCCCAAAACTGAGGCCAAGTCAGGACTGAGTCACAAATGTCAATGAAGTCCTGACACCTGAACAAATGAAAAGAAAGAAAATCTGATCTGCACCTCCAAACCGAAAGAAGCCAGTGTGAACAGGTGCAAGCTGTGCGACTGCAGTATATGCACAGCGGCACACTGGTGCACCAAGATGTCTGCCGATGTAAGGCGGCCAGGGTGGTTGTCAAGGCATCGAGCTGTAGTGTTCCCACACCTCGGCACCCCACAAATGAAGTGTAATGTCCCTTCTGTTGTATGTGCAATGTGCGCAGCAGAACACTTACATTAGTTGCCGCAGTCTCCTCCGGCTCCAGATCCACAGGTCTCACAGACAACTTCGGAATCAATGGCCTTAACTTTACTCATCAGCAGGGTTTTCATGGTTTACAGGTGCCGCACTGAGTACGTAGTGTCATTCCTAGGGCTTTCACTGTCCTGACAATCACTGCTCTTCCTGGACAATTCCTGTCCCGTCCTGACAATCATTGTTCTTCCTGGACAATCCCTATCTTGTCCTGACAATCACTGCTCTTCCTGGACAATCCCTGTCCAGTCCTGACAATCGCTGTTCTTCCTGGACAATTCCTGTCCTGTCCTGACAATCACTGTTCTTCCTGGACAATCCCTGTCCTGTCCTGACAATCACTGTTCTTCCTGGACAATCCCTGTCCTGTCCTGACAATCACTGCTCTTCCTGGACAATCCCTGTCCAGTCCTGACAATCGCTGTTCTTCCTGGACAATTCCTGTCCTGTCCTGACAATCACTGCTCTTCCTGGACAATCCCTGTCCAGTCCTGACAATCATTGTTCTTCCTGGACAATCCCTGTCCAGTCCCGACAATCACTGTTCTTCCTGGACAATTCCTGTCCTGACAATCATTGTTCTTCCTGGACAATCCCTGTCCTGTCCTGACAATCACTGCTCTTCCTGGACAATCCCTGTCCAGTCCTGACAATCGCTGTTCTTCCTGGACAATTCCTGTCCTGTCCTGACAATCGCTGTTCTTCCTGGACAATTCCTGTCCCGTCCTGACAATCACTGTTCTTCCTGGACAATTCCTGTCCTGACAATCATTGTTCTTCCTGGACAATCCCTGTCCAGTCCTGACAATCACTGTTCTTCCTGGACAATCCATGTCCTGTCCTGACAATCACTGTTCTTCCTGGTCAATTCCTGTCCACTCCTGACAATCATTGTTCTTCCTGGACAATCCCTGTCCTGTCCTGACAATCACTGCTCTTCCTGGACAATCTCTGTCCCATACTGACAATCACTGTTCTTCCTGGACAATCTCTGTGCCGTCCTGACAATCACTGTTCTTCCTGGACAATCTCTGTCCCGTCCTGACAATCACTGCTCTTCCTGGACAATCCCTGTCCAGTTCTGACAATCACTGTTCTTCCTGGACAATCCCTGTCCTGTCCTGACAATCACTGTTCTTCCTGGACAATTCCTGTCCACTCCTGACAATCATTGTTCTTCCTGGACAATCCCTGTCCTGTCCTGACAATCACTGCTCTTCCTGGACAATCCCTGTCCAGTCCTGACAATCGCTGTTCTTCCTGGACAATTCCTGTCCTGTCCTGACAATCGCTGTTCTTCCTGGACAATCCCTGTCCTGTCCTGACAATCATTATTCTTCCTGGACAATCCCTGTCCCGTCCTGACAATCATTGTTCTTCCTGGACAATCCCTGTCCCGTCCTGACAATCATTGTTCTTCCTGGACAATCCCTGTCCCGTCCTGACAATCATTGTTCTTCCTGGACAATCCCTGTCCAGTCCTGACAATCACTGTTTTTCCTTGACATTTCCTGTCATGTCCTGACAATCGCTGTTCTTCCTGGACAATCCCTGTCCCGTTCTGACAATCATTGTTCTTCCTGGACAATTCCTGTCCTGTCCTGACAATCGCTGTTCTTCCTGGACAATTCCTGTCCTGTCCTGACAATCACTGCTCTTCCTGGACAATCCCTGTCCAGTCCTGACAATCACTGTTCTTCCTGGACAATTCCTGTCCTGTCCTGACAATCACTGTTCTTCCTGGACAATCCCTGTCCCGTCCTGACAATCACTGTTCTTCCTGGACAATCCCTGTCCAGTCCTGACAATCATTGCTCTTCCTGGACAATTCCTGTCCTGTCCTGACAATCACTGTTCTTCCTGGACAATCCCTGTCCTGTCCTGACAATCACTGTTCTTCCTGGACAATCCCTGTCGTGTCCTGACAATCACTGCTCTTCCTGGACAATCCCTGTCCAGTCCTGACAATCGCTGTTCTTCCTGGACAATTCCTGTCCTGTCCTGACAATCACTGCTCTTCCTGGACAATCCCTGTCCAGTCCTGACAATCACTGTTCTTCCTGGACAATTCCTGTCCTGACAATCATTGTTCTTCCTGGACAATCCCTGTCCAGTCCTGACAATCACTGTTCTTCCTGGACAATTCCTGTCCTGACAATCATTGTTCTTCCTGGACAATCCCTGTCCAGTCCTGACAATCGCTGTTCTTCCTGGACAATTCTTGTCCTGACAATCATTGTTCTTCCTGGACAATCCCTGTCCTGTCCTGACAATCGCTGTTCTTCCTGGACAATTCCTGTCCTGTCCTGACAATCGCTGTTCTTCCTGGACAATTTCTGTCCCGTCCTGACAATCACTGTTCATCCTGGACAATTCCTGTCCTGACAATCATTGTTCTTCCTGGACAATCCCTGTCCAGTCCTGACAATCACTGTTCTTCCTGGACAATCCATGTCCTGTCCTGACAATCACTGTTCTTCCTGGACAATTCCTGTCCTGACAATCATTGTTCTTCCTGGACAATCCCTGTCCAGTCCTGACAATCACTGTTCTTCCTGGACAATTCCTGTCCTGACAATCATTGTTCTTCCTGGACAATCCCTGTCCAGTCCTGACAATCGCTGTTCTTCCTGGACAATTCTTATCCTGACAATCATTGTTCTTCCTGGACAATCCCTGTCCAGTCCTGACAATCACTGCTCTTCCTGGACAATCCCTGTCCAGTCCTGACAATCGCTGTTCTTCCTGGACAATTCCTGTCCTGTCCTGACAATCGCTGTTCTTCCTGGACAATTCCTGTCCCGTCCTGACAATCACTGTTCTTCCTGGACAATTCCTGTCCTGACAATCATTGTTCTTCCTGGACAATCCCTGTCCAGTCCTGACAATCACTGTTCTTCCTGGACAATCCATGTCCTGTCCTGACAATCACTGTTCTTCCTGGACAATTCCTGTCCACTCCTGACAATCATTGTTCTTCCTGGACAATCCCTGTCCTGTCCTGACAATCACTGCTCTTCCTGGACAATCTCTGTCCCATGCTGACAATCACTGCTCTTCCTGGACAATCTCTGTGCCGTCCTGACAATCACTGTTCTTCCTGGACAATCTCTGTGCCGTCCTGACAATCACTGTTCTTCCTGGACAATCTCTGTCCCGTCCTGACAATCACTGCTCTTCCTGGACAATCCCTGTCCAGTCCTGACAATCACTGTTCTTCCTGGACAATCTCTGTGCCGTCCTGACAATCACTGTTCTTCCTGGACAATCTCTGTGCCGTCCTGACAATCACTGTTCTTCCTGGACAATCTCTGTCCCGTCCTGACAATCACTGCTCTTCCTGGACAATCCCTGTCCCGTCCTGACAATCACTGTTCTTCCTGGACAATCTCTGTGCCATCCTGACAATCACTGTTCTTCCTGGACAATCTCTGTCCCGTCCTGACAATCACTGCTCTTCCTGGACAATCCCTGTCCAGTCCTGACAATCACTGTTCTTCCTGGACAATCCCTGTCCTGTCCTGACAATCACTGCTCTTCCTGGACAATCCCTGTCCAGTCCTGACAATCGCTGTTCTTCCTGGATAATTCCTGTCCTGTCCTGACAATCGCTGTTCTTCCTGGACAATCCCTGTCCTGTCCTGACAATCATTGTTCTTCCTGGACAATCCCTCTCCCGTCCTGACAATCATTGTTCTTCCTGGACAATCCCTGTCCCGTCCTGACAATCATTGTTCTTCCTGGACAATCCCTGTCCAGTCCTGACAATCACTGTTCTTCCTGGACAATTCCTGTCATGTCCTGACAATCGCTGTTCTTCCTGGACAATCCCTGTCCCGTCCTGACAATCATTGTTCTTCCTGGACAATTCCTGTCCTGTCCTGACAATCGCGTTCTTCCTGGACAATTCCTGTCCTGTCCTGACAATCACTGCTCTTCCTGGACAATCCCTGTCCAGTCCTGAAAATCACTGTTCTTCCTGGACAATTCCTGTCCTGTCCTGACAATCACTGTTCTTCCTGGACAATCCCTGTCCCGTCCTGACAATCACTGTTCTTCCTGGACAATCCCTGTCCTGTCCTGACAATCATTGTTCTTCCTGGACAATCCCTGTCCCATCCTGACAATCACTGCTCTTCCTGGACAATCCCTGTCCCTTCCTGACAATCACTGCTCTTCCTGGACAATCCCTGTCCTGTCCTGACAACCACTGCTCTTCCTGGACAATCCATGTCCCATCCTGACAATCATTGTTCTTCCTGGACAATCCCTGTCCCATCCTGACAATCACTGCTCTTCCTGGACAATCCCTGTCCCTTCCTGACAATCACTGCTCTTCCTGGACAATCCCTGTCCAGTCCTGACAATCACTGTTCTTCCAATACAATCCCTGTCCCGTCCTGACAATCACTGTTCTTCCAATACAATCCCTGTCCCGTCCTGACAATCACTGTTCTTCCTGGACAATCCCTGTCCCGTCCTGACAATCACTGTTCTTCCAATACAATCCCTGTCCAGTCCTGACAATCACTGCTCTTCCTTGACAATCCCTGTCCCATCCTGACAATCGCTGTTCTTCCTGGACAATCCCTGTCCCGTCCTGACAATCACTGTTCTTCCAATACAATCCCTGTCCCGTCCTGACAATCACTGTTCTTCCAATACAATCCCTGTCCCGTCCCGACAATCATTGTTCTTCCTGGACAATCCCTATCTTGTCCTGACAATCACTGTTCTTCCTGGACAATCCATGTCCCATCCTGACAATCACTGTTCTTCCTGGACAATCTCTGTGCCGTCCTGACAAGCACTGCTCTTTCTGGACAATCCCTGTCCCGTCCTGACAATCATTGCTCTTCCTGGACAATCCCTGTCCCGTCCTGACAATCATTGCTCTTCCTGGACAATTCCTGTCCCGTCCTGACAATCACTGCTCTTCCTGGACAAACCCTGTCCTGTCCTGACAATCACTGTTCTTCCTGGACAATCCCTATCCCGTCCTGGCAATCACTGCTCTTTCTGGACAATCCCTGTCCTCCTGACAGTCACTGCTCTACCTGGACAGTCCCTATCCTGTCCTGACAATCACTGCTCTTTCTGGACAATTCCCGTCCTCCTGGCAATCACGGTTCTTCCTGGACATCCTTTATCCCATCTATGTCTTCAGGCCCACCAGCTTCTTCCCATTCCCCTTGTCCAGTTTAAAAAAAGGAAGAGGTAAAAGGCTCGCAGTCTCAGATTCGCCTAGTCCTGGCCATAGGCTCCGGATCCTCTTCGGAATGGTTACCATTTAATTTGGTGAAGAAATACTTGGCACTCATATAGGTGTGTTCAAGAGCTTGTTTATTGAATGAAGAAATTCCAAAAAAATGAGATGTTTCAGTCAATACCTGACCTTTATAAGTCATCTGGATGGAGGAGATCTGTGTGGAAGCGCGCTGTGTGAGAGCCTGCAGTGTCCACTGCTAAGACAGGAAGCGCTCTTTTTTCTGGAATTTCTTCATTCAATAAATAAGTTCTTGAACACTCCTATACGAGTATCAAGTATTTCTACATCACAGTTGATGGATTTGGTTATCCTACTTGTGCACCAACAGAATTCCAGAAGTGCAGTTTTTTCCTAATTACCGTTTAAACTTGTGACCACCTGCACGCCACTCAGCCTTGGGCCCCTTCTTGCCTTAGCAACTTTACCCCCATGGCTATCAGACTATCCTCCTCTAGTTCACCTTGCCCGGGGCACGGCTGCCCGAGCTCTGCTCACTAACCAGGAAGTCCCTTCACTATACTAATGCCCTACAGCACTCCCATCTGTAATTCATCCCAGCCAGGAAAACCCCTTATGCTAACTATACCTATTCTGTGCTATCCCTAATCTTATACACAACGCATATCAAGTGTATACAAGCAGCTTTACATGAACACAGGGAGAGAGTGGGAGAGAGGGGCAATTACCTATTCAGGGGTTCAGTGTAGGGCAGATACTTTCATTCTGGAGTAGTATAATGACTCTGCTATCTTTGAGGATATCATGTGGGGATTTGCTGTAGAAAACCAGAAAAGATGGAGTCTGCCGAAATGAGCTCTGCCTGTTGACGAGAAGAGTCATCATGGCGTCCGGACAAGATGAAAGAGAACGACCCCAGAGACGTCGTCATCCATCGGGTACCTGGATGTAAATGTTATTTGTGATACTAATTCTTATATTGTTATTTATGTCAGGAGCATTAAGGGGATGTCCAGGTTTGTGGAGAGTCTGCAGTCATTCTTTGTGACTGCAGACTTCTGTATTCTCACAGCGCTCACTGCACGCTGTCAGGATTCTCTGGTGCCGGCGATTTTTGACATGTGTGGCCTCACTCAATGACAATGACCTGAGCGAGGCCGGGCACGTTTAGTTGGAACATGGTCATAAGTATACAAATCACATGCTTGTGCTGACATGACCGTCCACTCTGGCCCCCGGCAACTGAGAATCCTAACAGTGTGCAGTGCTAGCCCTGTGAGAAACACATAGAGGGACTGCAGACTTTCATCTCAAATCTGGACAAGCCCCTTAATTGAAAATTAAACTCTATAGTCAATCCAAGCAGCGTGTAATATCCTCACTGTCAGGATTCCTCAGTCATCGCATGGCCACCTCACTCATATGCGAGTTTCATGCTTCGGCTCATGTGACATGAGCTTCTCTTCTGCTTCGCTCGGCTTTTCTCTGGACATTGTGAGAACTCGGGCGAGCAGCTCGTCAGCACGTGAGTGAGGGACATTTGCCCGTACCTTCGGCTGACTACACAGCTATCTATACCAGCCTCACTCAGCCAGTATCCAACGCTGTATGCCGGTCGTTTAATTTTGGGGCCTACTCAAATTTAGTTTCCCTTTGCAGCCCCCCTACCCCTTACTCGGACCATTTTACAGCACTGAACTTCAGATCCCCATTGACTTCTATTGAGTTCGGGTCAAGTTTGGACACTGAACTTTGAAGTACAGTTTGGCCAGAACATCCAGGAGTCCGCTCATCCCTACTGCCTGTATGAATTACAATCCTGCCATAAAGACTGGATGTATATACTACAATCCGAGGACGCACGTTCAGCTGGATCGTGGCACGGAGATCTGCCAGGTCCCTGCACTGCAACACGCACCGACCAACGCTTGCAGAAGAGGACGATGTGCGTCACGAGAGTGGAGTGCTGAATGGCTCGGAAAAAAGCAGCAGAAGGGGGGACATTATTACTAGATGGCGCCAGGATGGAGGACATTATTACTAGATGGGGCCAGGATGGAGGACATTATTACTGGATGGGACCCAGGATGAGGACGTTATTACTGGATGAGGCCAGGATGGAGGACATTATTACTGGATGGGGCCAGGAATGGAGGACATTATTACTGGATGGGGCCAGGATGGAGGACATTATTACTGGATGGGACCCAGGATGAGGACGTTATTACTGGATGAGGCCAGGATGGAGGACATTATTACTGGATGGGGCCAGGATGAGGACGTTATTACTGGATGAGGCCAGGATGGAGGACATTATTACTGGATGGGGCCCAGGATGAGGACGTTATTACTGGATGAGGCCAGGATGGAGGACATTATTACTGGATGGGGCCAGGATGGAGGACATTATTACTGGATGGGACCCAGGATGAGGACGTTATTACTGGATGAGGCCAGGATGGAGGACATTATTACTGGATGGGGCCAGGATGGAGGACATTATTACTGGATGGGGCCCAGGATGAGGACGTTATTACTGGATGAGGCCAGGATGGAGGACATTATTACTGGATGGGGCCAGGATGGAGGACATTATTACTGGATGGGGCCAGGATGGAGGACATTATTACTAGATGGGGCCAGGATGGAGGACATTATTACTAGATGGGGCCAGGATGGAGGACATTATTACTGGATGGGGCCAGGATGGAGGACATTATTACTGGATGGGGCCAGGATGGAGGACATTATTACTAGATGGGCCAGGATGGAGGACATTATTACTGGATGGGGCCAGGATGGAGGACATTATTACTGGATGGGGCCAGGATGGAGGACATTATTACTGGATGGGCCAGGATGGAGGACATTATTACTGGATGGGGCCAGGATGGAGGACATTATTACTGTGTGGGGCCTAGGATGAGGACGTTATTACTGTATGGGGACTAGGATGAGGACGTTATTACTGTATGGGGCCTAGGATGAGGACGTTATTACTGTATGGGGCCTAGGATGAGGACGTTATTACTGTATGGGCCCAGGTTGGAGGACAATATTACTAGACGGCGCCAGGACGGAGGACATTAGTACTAGATGGCGCCAGGACGGAGGACATTATTACTGGATGGGGCCAGGATGGAGGACATTATTACTGGATGGGGCCAGGACGGAGGACATTATTACTGTGTGGGGCCTAGGATGAGGACATTATTACTGGATGGGGCCAGGATGGAGGACGTTATTACTATATGGGGCCCAGGATGGAGGACATTATTACTGGATGGGGCCAGGATGGAGGAAAATTATTACTGGATGGGCCAGGATGGAGGAAATTATTACTGGATGGGGCCAGGATGGAGGACATTATTACTGGATGGGGCCAGGATGGAGGACATTATTACTGGATGGGGCCAGGACGGAGGACATTATTACTGGATGGGGCCAGGATGGAGGACATTATTACTGGATGGGGCCAGGATGGAGGACATTATTACTGGATGGGGCCAGGATGGAGGACATTATTACTGGATGGGGCCAGGATGGAGGAAATTATTACTGGATGGGGCCAGGATGGAGGACATTATTACTGGATGGGGCCCAGGATGGAGGACATTATTACTGGATGGGGCCAGGATGGAGGACATTATTATAGTATGGGGCCCAGGATGGAGGACATTATTACTGGATGGGGCCAGGATGGGGGACATTATTACTGGATGGTGCCAGGATGGAGGACATTATTACTAGATGGGGCCAGGATGGAGGACATTATTACTGGATGGGGCCAGGATGGAGGACATTATTACAGTATGGGGCCCAGGATGGAGGACATTATTACAGTATGGGGCCCAGGATGGAGGACATTATTACTGGATGGGGCCAGGATGGAGGACATTATTACTAGATGGGGCCAGGATGGAGGACATTATTACTAGATGGGGCCAGGATGGAGGACATTATTACTGGATGGGGCCAGGATGGAGGACATTATTACAGTATGGGGCCCAGGATGGAGGACATTATTACAGTATGGGGCCCAGGATGGAGGACATTATTACTGGATGGGGCCAGGATGGAGGACATTATTACTGGATGGGGCCAGGATGGAGGACATTATTACTAGATGGGGCCAGGATGGAGGACATTATTACTAGATGGGGCCCAGGATGGAGGACATTATTACTGTATGGGGCCCAGGATGGAGGACATTATTACTGGATGGGGCCAGGATGGAGGACATTATTACTAGATGGCGCCAGGATGGAGGACATTATTACTGGATGGGGCCCAGGATGGAGGACATTATTACAGTATGGGGCCCAGGATGGAGGACATTATTACTGGATGGGGCCAGGATGGAGGATATTATTACTAGATGGGGCCAGGATGGAGGACATTATTACTAGATGGCGCCAGGATGGAGGACATTATTACTGGATGGGGCCAGGACGGAGGACATTATTACTGGATGGGGCCAGGGTGGAGCACATTATTACTGGATGGGGCCAGGATGGAGGACATTATTACTGGATGGGCCAGGATGGAGGACATTATTACTGGATGGGGCCAGGATGGAGGACATTATTACTGTGTGGGGCCTAGGATGAGGACGTTATTACTGTATGGGGACTAGGATGAGGACGTTATTACTGTATGGGGCCTAGGATGAGGACGTTATTACTGTATGGGGCCTAGGATGAGGACGTTATTACTGTATGGGCCCAGGTTGGAGGACAATATTACTAGACGGCGCCAGGACGGAGGACATTAGTACTAGATGGCGCCAGGACGGAGGACATTATTACTGGATGGGGCCAGGATGGAGGACATTATTACTGGATGGGGCCAGGACGGAGGACATTATTACTGTGTGGGGCCTAGGATGAGGACATTATTACTGGATGGGGCCAGGATGGAGGACGTTATTACTGTATGGGGCCCAGGATGGAGGACATTATTACTGGATGGGGCCAGGATGGAGGAAAATTATTACTGGATGGGCCAGGATGGAGGAAATTATTACTGGATGGGGCCAGGATGGAGGACATTATTACTGGATGGGGCCAGGATGGAGGACATTATTACTGGATGGGGCCAGGACGGAGGACATTATTACTGGATGGGGCCAGGATGGAGGACATTATTACTGGATGGGGCCAGGATGGAGGACATTATTACTGGATGGGGCCAGGATGGAGGACATTATTACTGGATGGCCCAGGATGGAGGACATTATTACAGTATGGGGCCCAGGATGGAGGACATTATTACTGGATGGGGCCAGGATGGAGGACATTATTACTGGATGGGGCCAGGATGGAGGAAATTATTACTGGATGGGGCCAGGATGGAGGACATTATTACTGGATGGGGCCCAGGATGGAGGACATTATTACTGGATGGGGCCAGGATGGAGGACATTATTATAGTATGGGGCCCAGGATGGAGGACATTATTACTGGATGGGGCCAGGATGGGGGACATTATTACTGGATGGTGCCAGGATGGAGGACATTATTACTAGATGGGGCCAGGATGGAGGACATTATTACTGGATGGGGCCAGGATGGAGGACATTATTACAGTATGGGGCCCAGGATGGAGGACATTATTACAGTATGGGGCCCAGGATGGAGGACATTATTACTGGATGGGGCCAGGATGGAGGACATTATTACTAGATGGGGCCAGGATGGAGGACATTATTACTAGATGGGGCCAGGATGGAGGACATTATTACTGGATGGGGCCAGGATGGAGGACATTATTACAGTATGGGGCCCAGGATGGAGGACATTATTACAGTATGGGGCCCAGGATGGAGGACATTATTACTGGATGGGGCCAGGATGGAGGACATTATTACTGGATGGGGCCAGGATGGAGGACATTATTACTAGATGGGGCCAGGATGGAGGACATTATTACTAGATGGGGCCCAGGATGGAGGACATTATTACTGTATGGGGCCCAGGATGGAGGACATTATTACTGGATGGGGCCAGGATGGAGGACATTATTACTATATGGCGCCAGGATGGAGGACATTATTACTGGATGGGGCCCAGGATGGAGGACATTATTACAGTATGGGGCCCAGGATGGAGGACATTATTACTGGATGGGGCCAGGATGGAGGATATTATTACTAGATGGGGCCAGGATGGAGGACATTATTACTAGATGGCGCCAGGATGGAGGACATTATTACTGGATGGGGCCAGGACGGAGGACATTATTACTGGATGGGGCCAGGGTGGAGCACATTATTACTGGATGGGGCCAGGATGGAGGACATTATTACTGGATGGGGCCAGGATGGAGGACATTATTACTGGATGGCGCCAGAACGGAGGACATTATTACTGGATGGGGCCAGGACGGAGGACATTATTACTGGATGGGCCCAGGACGGAGGAAATTATTACTGGATGGGGCCAGGATGGAGGACATTATTACTAGATGGGGCCAGGATGGAGGACATTATTACTAGATGGGGCCAGGATGGAGGAAATTATTACTGGATGGGGCCCAGGATGGAGGACATTATTACTGGATGGTGCCAGGATGGAGGACATTATTACTGGATGGGGCCAGGATGGAGCACATTATTACTGGATGGGGCCAGGACGGAGGACATTATTACTAGATGGGGCCCAGGATGGAGGACATTATTACTGTATGGGGCCCAGGATGGAGGACATTATTACTGGATGGGGCCAGGATGGAGCACATTATTACTGGATGGGGCCAGGATGGAGGACATTATTACTAGATGGGGCCCAGGATGGAGGACATTATTACTGTATGGGGCCCAGGATGGAGGACATTATTACTGGATGGGGCCCAGGATGGAGGACATTATTACTGGATGGGGCCAGGATGGAGGACATTATTACTAGATGGCGCCAGGATGGAGGACATTATTACTGGATGGGGCCAGGATGGAGGACATTATTACAGTATGGGGCCCAGGATGGAGGACATTATTACTGGATGGGGCCAGGATGGAGGACATTATTACTAGATGGCGCCAGGATGGAGGACATTATTACTGTATGGGGCCAGGATGGAGGACATTATTACAGTATGGGGCCCAGGATGGAGGACATTATTACTGGATGGGGCCAGGATGGAGGACATTATTACTAGATGGGGCCAGGATGGAGGACATTATTACTAGATGGCGCCAGGATGGAGGACATTATTACTGGATGGGGCCAGGACGGAGGACATTATTACTGGATGGGCCCAGGATGGAGGACATTATTACTGGATGGGCCAGGACGGAGGACATTATTACTGGATGGGCCAGGATGGAGGACATTATTACTGGATGGGGCCCAGGACGGAGGACATGATTACTGGATGGGGCCAGGACGGAGGACATTATTACTGGATGGGGCCAGGATGGAGGACATTATTACTGGATGGGGCCAGGATGGAGCACATTATTACTGGATGGGGCCAGGACGGAGGACATTATTACTGGATGGGCCAGGATGGAGGACATTATTACTGGATGGGGCCAGGATGGAGCACATTATTACTGGATGGGGCCAGGACGGAGGACATTATTACTAGATGGGGCCAGGATGGAGGACATTATTACTGGATGGGGCCAGGATGGAGGACATTATTACTGTGTGGGGCCTAGGATGAGGACGTTATTACTGTATGGGGACTAGGATGAGGACGTTATTACTGTATGGGGCCTAGGATGAGGACGTTATTACTGTATGGGGCCTAGGATGAGGACGTTATTACTGTATGGGCCCAGGTTAGAGGACATTATTACTGGATGGGGCCAGGACGGAGGACATTATTACTGAATGGGGCCAGGATGGAGGACATTATTACTGGATGGGGCCAGGATGGAGGACATTATTACTGTATGGGGCCAAGGATAGGGGACATTATTACTGGATGGGGCCCAGAACTGGGGACTTTACTACAAAGAGGCCCATGTTCAGGGTCATTGTTACAGGAAGAGGCCCATGGTCAAGGAATTATTTCATGGGGGGGTCAAATATGTGTGTCTTTATAAAATCTAGGACACAAGGGCCCATACATCTCACCAACATGCAGGTGGGGGCCCAGATCCAGCTCTTGCACTGGGGTCCACTGGACTGTAGTTCAGCCACTGCTCAGAATTTTCATTATATGAGTATAGTCTATATGGCAGGAATGCAGATAATATTTCATAGTCCGTGCTTGTAGATATATTGGGGCAGGAGACAGAGGATAGAGAGAAAATAAACAGATAATAGACAGATGGATAATAGATAATAGATAGATAATATATATAGATGATAGATAATAGACAGACGATAGAAGATAAATAATAGATAGATAATAAATATATAATCAATAGCTAATATATAGATAGATGATAAATATATAGATAGCTATAAAGATAATCGATAGCTAATAGATAGATGATACATAATAGAGGACACATATTAGGGAGCTTTGTCAGTTGCACTTCGTTCCCCTTCTTTTGATTTCCTAATGATTTCTTACTTAATGATTTCTTCAGGACCCGGAAGAAACAGATATGATGAGAGAAGTTAACACAAATGTGGTCAGATTATAATCTGAAGTGCACAGCTGTTAGTAATGATCCCCCTCCACTGGATCTGCCTCCCCTACACACTGGATACGTGCTACCCTCCCTCTGATATGACTAGTGCCGCGACCACCCTGCAAATGACACTTCATTGAATGGTGATAACTAAATATGGGGTCCTATTCTGAGTAGTATGGGGTCTACGGACTGTGTAGTCCCAGAATGGAGTCCTGTTATTAGTAGTATGGGGTCTACGGACTGTGTAGTTCCAGAATGGAGTCCTGTTATTAGTAGTATGGGGTCTACGGACTGTGTAGTTCCAGTATGGAGTCGTTATTATTAGTATGGGGTCTACGGACTGTGTAGTCCCAGAATGGAGTCCTGTTATTAGTAGTATGGGGTCTACGGACTGTGTAGTTCCAGTATGGAGTCCTGTTATTAGTAGTATGGGGTCTACGGACTGTGTAGTCCCAGAATGGAGTCCTGTTATTAGTAGTATGGGGTCTACGGACTGTGTAGTTCCAGTATGGAGTCCTGTTATTAGTAGTATGGGGTCTACGGACTGTGTAGTCCCAGAATGGAGTCCTGTTATTAGTAGTATGGGGTCTACGGACTGTGTAGTTCCAGTATGGAGTCCTGTTATTAGTAGTATGGGGTCTACGGACTGTGTAGTTCCAGTATGGAGTCCTGTTATTAGTAGTATGGGGTCTACGGACTGTGTAGTCCCAGAATGGAGTCCTGTTATTAGTAGTATGGGGTCTACGGACTGTGTAGTTCCAGTATGGAGTCCTGTTATTAGTAGTATGGGGTCTACGGACTGTGTAGTCCCAGAATGGAGTCCTGTTATTAGTAGTATGGGGTCTACGGACTGTGTAGTTCCAGTATGGAGTCCTGTTATTAGTAGTATGGGGTCTACGGACTGTGTAGTCCCAGAATGGAGTCCTGTTATTAGTAGTATGGGGTCTACGGACTGTGTAGTCCCAGAATGGAGTCCTGTTATTAGTAGTATGGGGTCTACGGACTGTGTAGTCCCAGTATGGAGTCCTGTTATTAGTAGTATGGGGTCTACGGACTGTGTAGTTCCAGTATGGAGTCGTTATTATTAGTATGGGGTCTACGGACTGTGTAGTCCCAGAATGGAGTCCTGTTATTAGTAGTATGGGGTCTACGGACTGTGTAGTTCCAGTATGGAGTGCTGTTATTAGTAGTATGGGGTCTACGGACTGTGTAGTCCCAGTATGGAGTCCTGTTATTAGTAGTATGGGGTCTACGGACTGTGTAGTCCCAGTATGGAGTGCTGTTATTAGTAGTATGGGGTCTACGGACTGTGTAGTCCCAGAATGGAGTCCTGTTATTAGTAGTATGGGGTCTACGGACTGTGTAGTTCCAGTATGGAGTCGTTATTATTAGTATGGGGTCTACGGACTGTGTAGTTCCAGTATGGAGTCCTGTTATTAGTAGTATGGGGTCTACGCACTGTGTAGTTCCAGTATGGAGTCCTGTTATTAGTAGTATGAGGTCTATAGACTGTGTAGTTCCAGTATGGAGTCGTTATTATTAGTATGGGGTCTACGGACTGTGTAGTTCCAGTATGGAGTCCTGTTATTAGTAGTATGGGGTCTACGCACTGTGTAGTTCCAGTATGGAGTTTTTATTATTAGTAGTATGGGGTCTACGGACTGTGTAGTCCCAGTATGGAGTCCTGTTATTAGTAGTATGGGGGTCTACGGACTGTGTAGTCCCAGTATGGAGTCCTGTTATTAGTAGTATGGGGCCTACGGACTGTGTAGTCCCAGTATGGAGTCCTGTTATTAGTAGTATGGGGTCTACGGACTGTGTAGTCCCAGAATGGAGTCCTGTTATTAGTAGTATGGGGTCTACGGACTGTGTAGTTCCAGTATGGAGTCCTGTTCTGAGTAGTATGGGGTCTACGTACTGTGTAGTCCCAGTATGGAGTCCTGTTATTAGTAGTATGGGGTCTATGGACTGTGTAGTCCCAGTATGGAGTCCTGTTATTAGTACTATGGGGTCTACGGACTGTGTAGTCCCAGTATGGAGTCCTGTTATTAATAGTATGGGGTCTACGTACTGTGTAGTCCCAGTATGGAGTCCTGTTATTAGTACTATGGGGTCTACGGACTGTGTAGTCCCAGTATGGAGTGCTGTTATTAGTAGTATGGGGTCTACGTACTGTGTAGTCCCAGTATGGAGTCCTGTTATTAGTAGTATGGGGTCTACGGACTGTGTAGTCCCAGTATGGAGTCCTGTTATTAGTAGTATGGGGTCTACGGACTGTGTAGTCCCAGTATGGAGTCCTGTTCTGAGTAGTATGGGGTCTACGGACTGTGTAGTCCCAGTATGGAGTCCTGTTATTAGTAGTATGGGGTCTACGGACTGTGTAGTTCCAGTATGGAGTCCTGTTATTAGTAGTATGGGGTCTACGGACTGTGTAGTTCCAGTATGGAGTCCTGTTCTGAGTAGTATGGGGTCTACGTACTGTGTAGTCCCAGTATGGAGTCCTGTTATTAGTAGTATGGGGTCTATGGACTGTGTAGTCCCAGTATGGAGTGCTGTTATTAGTACTATGAGGTGTACGGACTGTGTAGTCCCAGTATGGAGTCCTGTTATTAGTAGTATGGGGTCTACAGACTGTGTAGTCCCAGTATGGAGTCCTGTTCTGAGTAGTATGGGGTCTACGGACTGTGTAGTCCCAGAATGGAGTCCTGTTATTAGTAGTATGGGGCCTACGGACTGTGTAGTCCCAGTATGGAGTCCTGTTATTAGTAGTATGGGGACTACGGACTGTGTAGTCCCAGTATGGAGTCCTGTTATTAGTAGTATGGGGACTACGGACTGTGCAGTTCCAGAATGGAGTCCTGTTATTAGTAGTATGGGGTCTATTGGCTGTGTAGTCCCAGTATGGAGTCCTGTTATTAGTAGTATGGGGCCTACGGACTGGGTAGTCCCAGAATGGAGTCCTGTTATTAGTAGTATGGGGTCTACGGACTGTGTAGTTCCAGTATGGAGTCCTGTTATTAGTAGTATGGGGACTACGGACTGTGTAGTCCCAGTATGGAGTCCTGTTATTAGTAGTATGGGGACTACGGACTGTGCAGTTCCAGAATGGAGTCCTGTTATTAGTAGTATGGGGTCTATTGGCTGTGTAGTCCCAGTATGGAGTCCTGTTATTAGTAGTATGGGGTCTACGGACTGTGTAGTCCCAGAATGGAGTCCTGTTATTAGTAGTATGGGGTCTACGGACTGTGTAGTTCCAGTATGGAGTCCTGTTATTAGTAGTATGGGGTCTACGTACTGTGTAGTCCCAGTATGGAGTCCTGTTATTAGTAGTATGGGGTCTATGGACTGTGTAGTCCCAGTATGGAGTCCTGTTATTAGTACTATGGGGTCTACGGACTGTGTAGTCCCAGTATGGAGTCCTGTTATTAATAGTATGGGGTCTACGGACTGTGTAGTCCCAGTATGGAGTCCTGTTCTGAGTAGTATGGGGTCTACGGACTGTGTAGTCCCAGTATGGAGTCCTGTTATTAGTAGTATGGGGTCTACGGACTGTATAGTCCCAGTATGGATTGCTGTTATTAGTAGTATGGGGTCTACGGACTGTGTAGTCCCAGTATGGAGTCCTGTTCTGAGTAGTATGGGGTCTACGGACGGTGTAGTCCCAGTATGGAGTCCTGTTATTAGTAGTATGGGGTCTATGGACTGTGTAGTCCCAGTATGGAGTCCTGTTAGTAGTAGTATGGGGTCTACGGACTGTGTAGTCCCAGTATGGAGTGCTGTTATTAGTAGTATGGGGTCTACGGACTGTGTAGTCCCAGTATGGAGTCCTGTTATTAGTAGTATGGGGTCTACGGACAATGTAGTTCCAGTATGGAGTCCTGTTATTAGTAGTATGGGGTCTACGGACTGTGTAGTCCCAGTATGGAGTCCTGTTATTAGTAGTATGGGGTCTACGGACTGTGTAGTCCCAGTATGGAGTCCTGTTATTAGTAGTATGGGGCCTACGGACTGTATAGTCCCAGTATGGAGTCCTGTTATTAGTAGTATGGGGTCTATGGACTGTGTAGTCCCAGTATGGAGTCCTGTTATTAGTAGTATGGGGTCTACGGACTGTGTAGTTCCAGTATGGAGTCCTGTTATTAGTAGTATGGGGGTCTACGGACTGTGTAGTCCCAGTATGGAGTCCTGTTCTGAGTAGTATGGGGTCTACGGACTGTGTAGTCCCAGTATGGAGTCCTGTTATTAGTAGTATGGGGTCTACGGACTGTGTAGTCCCAGTATGGAGTCCTGTTATTAGTAGTATGGGGGTCTACGGACTGTGTAGTCCCAGTATGGAGTCCTGTTCTGAGTAGTATGGGGTCTACGGACTGTGTAGTCCCAGTATGGAGTCCTGTTATTAGTAGTATGGGGGTCTACGGACTGTGTAACATAGTAACATAGTAACATAGTTAGTAAGGCCGAAAAAAGACATTTGTCCATCCAGTTCAGCCTATATTCCATCATAATAAATCC
This sequence comes from Ranitomeya imitator, assembly GCF_032444005.1. Taxonomy (NCBI): domain Eukaryota; kingdom Metazoa; phylum Chordata; class Amphibia; order Anura; family Dendrobatidae; genus Ranitomeya; species Ranitomeya imitator. The sequence goes on along the minus strand of NC_091288.1, from coordinate 224,362,801 downwards.
CCAGATCTACGTACTTCTACAGAACCTAATAATTGTATGATACAATATTGTTCTGCTCCAGGAAGACATCCAGGCCTCTCTTGAACCCCTCGACTGAGTTCGCCATCACCACCTCCTCAGGCAAGCAATTCCAGATTCTCACTGCCCTAACAGTAAAGAATCCTCTTCTATGTTGGTGGAAAAACCTTCTCTCCTCCAGACGCAAAGAATGCCCCCTTGTGCCCGTCACCTTCCTTGGTATAAACAGATCCTCAGCGAGATATTTGTATTGTCCCCTTATATACTTATACATGGTTATTAGATCGCCCCTCAGTCGTCTTTTTTCTAGACTAAATAATCCTAATTTCGCTAATCTATCTGGGTATTGTAGTTCTCCGATCCCCTTTATTAATTTTGTTGCCCTCCTTTGTACTCTCTCTAGTTCCATTATATCCTTCCTGAGCACCGGTGCCCAAAACTGGACACAGTACTCCATGTGCGGTCTAACTAGGGATTTGTACAGAGGCAGTATAATGCTCTCATCATGTGTATCCAGACCTCTTTTAATGCACCCCATGATCCTGTTTGCCTTGGCAGCTGCTGCCTGGCACTGGCTGCTCCAGGTAAGTTTATCATTAACTAGGATCCCCAAGTCCTTCTCCCTGTCAGATTTACCCAGTGGTTTCCCATTCAGTGTGTAATGGTGATATTGATTCCTTCTTCCCATGTGTATAACCTTACATTTATCATTGTTAAACCTCATCTGCCACCTTTCAGCCCAAGTTTCCAACTTATCCAGATCCATCTGTAGCAGAATACTATCTTCTCTTGTATTAACTGCTTTACATAGTTTTGTATCATCTGCAAATATCGATATTTTACTGTGTAAACCTTTTACCAGATCATTAATGAATATGTTGAAGAGAACAGGTCCCAATACTGACCCCTGCGGTCCCCACTGGTCACAGCGACCCAGTTAGAGACTATACCATTTATAACCACCCTCTGCTTTCTATCACTAAGCCAGTTACTAACCCATTTACACACATTTTCCCCCAGACCAAGCATTCTCATTTTGTGTACCAACCTCTTGTGCGGCACGGTATCAAACGCTTTGGAAAAATCGAGATATACCACGTCCAATGACTCACCGTGGTCCAGCCTATAGCTTACCTCTTCATAAAAACTGATTAGATTGGTTTGACAGGAGCGATTTCTCATAAACCCATGCTGATATGGAGTTAAACAGTTATTCTCATTGAGATAATCCAGAATAACATCCCTCAGAAACCCTTCAAATATTTTACCAACAATAGAGGTTAGACTTACTGGCCTATAATTTCCAGGTTCACTTTTAGAGCCCTTTTTGAATATTGGCACCACATTTGCTATGCGCCAGTCCTGCGGAACAGACCCTGTCGCTATAGAGTCCCTAAAAATAAGAAATAATGGTTTATCTATTACATTACTTAGTTCTCTTAGTACTCGTGGGTGTATGCCATCCGGACCCGGAGATTTATCTATTTTAATCTTATTTAGCCGGTTTTGCACCTCTTCTTGGGTTAGATTGGTGACCCTTAATATAGGGTTTTCATTGTTTCTTGGGATTTCACCTAGCATTTCATTTTCCACCGTGAATACCGTGGAGAAGAAGGTGTTTAATATGTTAGCTTTTTCCTCGTCATCTACAACCATTCTTTCCTCACTATTTTTTAAGGGGCCTACATTTTCAGTTTTTATTCTTTTACTATTGATATAGTTGAAGAACAGTTTGGGATTAGTTTTACTCTCCTTAGCAATGTGCTTCTCTGTTTCCTTTTTGGCAGCTTTAATTAGTTTTTTAGATAAAGTATTTTTCTCCCTATAGTTTTTTAGAGCTTCAATGGTGCCATCCTGCTTTAGTAGTGCAAATGCTTTCTTTTTACTGTTAATTGCCTGTCTTACTTCTTTGTTTAGCCACATTGGGTTTTTCCTATTTCTAGTCCTTTTATTCCCACAAGGTATAAACCGCTTACACTGCCTATTTAGGATGTTCTTAAACATTTCCCATTTATTATCTGTATTCTCATTTCTTAGGATATTGTCCCAGTCTACCAGATTAAGGGCATCTCTAAGCTGGTCAAACTTTGCCTTCCTAAAGTTCAATGTTTTTGTGACTCCCTGACAAGTCCCCCTAGTGAAAGACAGGTGAAACTGCACAATATTGTGGTCGCTATTTCCTAAATGCCCAACCACCTGCAGATTTGTTATTCTGTCAGGTCTATTAGATAGTATTAGGTCTAAAAGTGCTGCTCCTCTGGTTGGATTCTGCACCAATTGTAGTAGTAGTTCCAGTATGGAGTCCTGTTATTAGTAGTATGGGGTCTACGGACTGTGTAGTTCCAGTATGGAGTCCTGTTCTGAGTAGTATGGGGTCTACGGACTGTGTAGTCCCAGTATGGAGTGCTGTTCTGAGTAGTATGGGGTCTACGTACTGTGTAGTCCCAGTATGGAGTGCTGTTATTAGTAGTATGGGGTCTACGGACTGTGTAGTCCCAGTATGGAGTCCTGTTATTAGTAGTATGGGGTCTACGGACTGTGTAGTCCCAGAATGGAGTCCTGTTATTAGTAGTATGGGGCCTACGGACTGTGTAGTCCCAGAATGGAGTCCTGTTCTGAGTAGTATGGGGTCTACGTACTGTGTAGTCCCAGTATGGAGTCCTGTTATTAGTAGTATGGGGCCTACGGACTGTGTAGTCCCAGAATGGAGTCCTGTTATTAGTAGTATGGGGTCTACGGACTGTGTAGTTCCAGAATGGAGTCCTATTATTAGTAGTATGGGGTCTACGTACTGTGTAGTCCCAGTATGGAGTCCTGTTATTAGTAGTATGGGGTCTATGGACTGTGTAGTCCCAGTATGGAGTCCTGTTATTAGTACTATGGGGTCTACGGACTGTGTAGTCCCAGTATGGAGTGCTGTTATTAGTAGTATGGGGTCTACGGACTGTGTAGTTCCAGTATGGAGTCCTGTTATTAGTAGTATGGGGTCTACGGACTGTGTAGTTCCAGAATGGAGTCCTATTATTAGTAGTATGGGGTCTACGTACTGTGTAGTCCCAGTATGGAGTCCTGTTATTAATAGTATGGGGTCTACGGACTGTGTAGTCCCAGTATGGAGTGCTGTTCTGAGTAGTATGGGGTCTACGGACTGTGTAGTCCCAGTATGGAGTCCTGTTCTGAGTAGTATGGGGTCTACGTACTGTGTAGTCCCAGTATGGAGTCCTGTTATTAGTAGTATGGGGTCTACGGACTGTGTAGTCCCAGTATGGAGTCCTGTCCTGAGTAGTATGGGGTCTACGGACTGTGTAGTCCCAGTATGGAGTCCTGTTCTGAGTAGTATTGGGTCTACGGACTGTGTAGTCCCAGTATGGAGTCCTGTTCTGAGTAGTATGGGGCCTACGGACTGTGTAGTCCCAGTATGGAGTCCTGTTATTAGTAGTATGGGGTCTACGGACTGTGTAGTTCCAGTATGGAGTCCTGTTCTGAGTAGTATGGGGTCTACGTACTGTGTAGTCCCAGTATGGAGTCCTGTTATTAGTAGTATGGGGTCTATGGACTGTGTAGTCCCAGTATGGAGTCCTGTTATTAGTACTATGGGGTCTACGGACTGTGTAGTCCCAGTATGGAGTCCTGTTATTAATAGTATGGGGTCTACGGACTGTGTAGTCCCAGTATGGAGTCCTGTTATTAGTAGTATGGGGTCTACGGACTGTGTAGTCCCAGAATGGAGTCCTGTTATTAGTAGTATGGGGCCTACGGACTGTGTAGTCCCAGTATGGAGTCCTGTTATTAGTAGTATGGGGTCTACGGACTGTGTAGTTCCAGAATGGAGTCCTGTTATTAGTAGTATGGGGTCTATTGGCTGTGTAGTCCCAGTATGGAGTCCTGTTATTAGTAGTATGGGGTCTACGGACTGTGTAGTTCCAGAATGGAGTCCTGTTATTAGTAGTATGGGGTCTATTGGCTGTGTAGTCCCAGTATGGAGTCCTGTTCTGAGTAGTATGGGGTCTACGTACTGTGTAGTCCCAGTATGGAGTCCTGTTATTAGTAGTATGGGGTCTATGGACTGTGTAGTCCCAGTATGGAGTCCTGTTATTAGTACTATGGGGTCTACGGACTGTGTAATCCCAGTATGGAGTCCTGTTATTAATAGTATGGGGTCTACGGACTGTGTAGTCCCAGTATGGAGTCCTGTTCTGAGTAGTATGGGGTCTACGGACTGTGTAGTTCCAGTATGGAGTCCTGTTATTAGTAGTATGGGGTCTACGGACTGTGTAGTCCCAGTATGTAGTCCTGTTATTAGTAGTATGGGGTCTACGGACTGTATAGTCCCAGTATGGAGTCCTGTTATTAGTAGTATGGGGCCTACGGACTGTGTAGTCCCAGTATGGAGTCCTGTTATTAGTAGTATGGGGGTCTACGGACTGTGTAGTCCCAGTATGGAGTCCTGTTATTAATAGTATGGGGTTTACAGACTGTGTAGTCCCAGTATGGAGTCCTGTTCTGAGTAGTATGGGGTCTACGGACTGTGTAGTCCCAGTATGGAGTCCTGTTATTAGTAGTATGGGGGTCTACGGACTGTGTAGTTCCAGTATGGAGTCCTGTTATTAGTAGTATGGGGTCTACGGACTGTGTAGTTCCAGTATGGAGTCCTGTTCTGAGTAGTATGGGGTCTGCGGACTGTGTAGTTCCAGTATGGAGTCCTGTTATTAGTAGTATGGGGTCTACGGACTGTGTAGTTCCAGTATGGAGTCCTGTTATTAGTAGTATGGGGTCTACGGACTGTGTAGTTCCAGTATGGAGTCCTGTTATTAGTATGGGGGTCTACGGACTGTGTAGTTCCAGTATGGAGTCCTGTTATTAGTAGTATAGGGTTTACAGACTGTGTAGTCCCAGTATGGAGTGCTGTTCTGAGTAGTATGGGGTCTATGGACTCTGTAGTCCCAGTATGGAGTCCTGTTATTAGTAGTATGGGGTCTACGGACTGTGTAGTCCCAGTATGGAGTGCTGTTATTAGTAGTATGGGGTCTACGGACTGTGTAGTTCCAGTATGGAGTCCTGTTATTAGTAGTATGGGGTCTACGTACTGTGTAGTCCCAGTATGGAGTGCTGTTATTAGTAGTATGGGGTCTACGGACTGTGTAGTCCCAGTATGGAGTCCTGTTATTAGTAGTATGGGGTCTACGGACTGTGTAGTTCCAGTATGGAGTCCTGTTCTGAGTAGTATGGGGTCTACGTACTGTGTAGTCCCAGTATGGAGTCCTGTTATTAGTAGTATGGGGTCTATGGACTGTGTAGTCCCAGTATGGAGTCCTGTTATTAGTACTATGGGGTCTACGGACTGTGTAGTCCCAGTATGGAGTCCTGTTATTAATAGTATGGGGTCTACGGACTGTATAGTCCCAGTATGGAGTCCTGTTATTAGTAGTATGGGGTCTATGGACTGTGTAGTCCCAGTATGGAGTCCTGTTATTAGTAGTATGGGGGTCTACGGACTGTGTAGTTCCAGTATGGAGTCCTGTTATTAGTAGTATGGGGTCTACGGACTGTGTAGTTCCAGTATGGAGTGCTGTTATTAGTAGTATGGGGCCTACGGACTGTGTAGTCCCAGTATGGAGTCCTGTTATTAGTAGTATGGGGGTCTACGGACTGTGTAGTCCCAGTATGGAGTCCTGTTATTAATAGTATGGGGGTCTATGGACTGTGTAGTCCCAGTATGGAGTCCTGTTATTAGTAGTATGGGGCCTACGGACTGTGTAGTCCCAGTATGGAGTCCTGTTATTAGTAGTATGGGGTCTACGGACTGTGTAGTCCCAGTATGGAGTCCTGTTATTAATAGTATGGGGGTCTATGGACTGTGTAGTCCCAGTATGGAGTCCTGTTATTAGTAGTATGGGGGTCTACGGACTGTGTAGTCCCAGTATGTAGTCCTGTTATTAGTAGTATGGGGTCTACGGACTGTGTAGTCCCAGTATGGAGTGCTGTTATTAGTAGTATGGGGCCTACGGACTGTGTAGTCCCAGTATGGAGTCCTGTTATTAGTAGTATGGGGGTCTACGGACTGTGTAGTCCCAGTATGGAGTCCTGTTATTAGTAGTATGGGGTCTACGGACTGTATAGTCCCAGAAAGGAGTCCTGTTATTAGTAGTATGGGGTCTATGGACTGTGTAGTCCCAGTATGGAGTCCTGTTATTAGTAGTATGGGGGTCTATGGACTGTGTAGTCCCAGTATGGAGTCCTGTTATTAGTAGTATGGGGTCTATGGACTGTGTAGTCCCAGTATGGAGTGCTGTTATTAGTAGTATGGGGCCTACGGACTGTGTAGTCCCAGTATGGAGTCCTGTTATTAGTAGTATGGGGGTCTACGGACTGTGTAGTCCCAGTATGGAGTCCTGTTATTAATAGTATGGGGGTCTATGGACTGTGTAGTCCCAGTATGGAGTCCTGTTATTAGTAGTATGGGGTTTACAGACTGTGTAGTCCCAGTATGGAGTCCTGTTATTAGTAGTATGGGGTCTACGGACTGTGTAGTCCCAGTATGGAGTCCTGTTATTAGTAGTATGGGGGTCTACGGACTGTGTAGTTCCAGTATGGAGTCCTGTTATTAGTAGTATGGGGTCTACGGACTGTGTAGTTCCAGTATGGAGTCCTGTTCTGAGTAGTATGGGGTCTGCGGACTGTGTAGTTCCAGTATGGAGTCCTGTTATTAGTAGTATGGGGTCTACGGACTGTGTAGTTCCAGTATGGAGTCCTGTTATTAGTAGTATGGGGGTCTACGGACTGTGTAGTTCCAGTATGGAGTCCTGTTATTAGTAGTATGGGGTCTACGGACTGTGTAGTTCCAGTATGGAGTCCTGTTCTGAGTAGTATGGGGTCTGCGGACTGTGTAGTTCCAGTATGGAGTCCTGTTATTAGTAGTATGGGGTCTACGGACTGTGTAGTTCCAGTATGGAGTCCTGTTATTAGTAGTATGGGGGTCTATTGGCTGTGTAGTCCCAGTATGGAGTGCTGTTCTGAGTAGTATGGGGTCTATGGACTCTGTAGTCCCAGTATGGAGTCCTGTTATTAGTAGTATGGGGTCTACGGACTGTGTAGTCCCAGTATGGAGTGCTGTTATTAGTAGTATGGGGTCTACGGACTGTGTAGTTCCAGTATGGAGTCCTGTTCTGAGTAGTATGGGGTCTACAGACTGTGTAGTCCCAGTATGGAGTGCTGTTATTAGTAGTATGGGGGTCTACGGACTGTGTAGTCCCAGTATGGAGTGCTGTTATTAGTAGTATGGGGTGTACGGACGGTGTAGTCCCAGTATGGAGTCCTGTTATTAGTAGTATGGGGTCTACGGACTGTGTAGTCCCAGTATGGAGTCCTGTTATTAGTAGTATGGGGTCTACGGACTGTGTAGTCCCAGTATGGAGTGCTGTTATTAGTAGTATGGGGGTCTACGGACTGTGTAGTCCCAGTATGGAGTGCTGTTATTAGTAGTATGGGGGTCTACGGACTGTGTAGTCCCAGTATGGAGTGCTGTTATTAGTAGTATGGGGTGTACGGACGGTGTAGTCCCAGTATGGAGTCCTGTTATTAGTAGTATGGGGTCTACGGACTGTGTAGTCCCAGTATGGAGTCCTGTTATTAATAGTATGGGGTCTACGGACTGTGTAGTCCCAGTATGGAGTCCTGTTATTAGTAGTATGGGGTCTACGGACTGTGTAGTTCCAGTATGGAGTCCTGTTCTGAGTAGTATGGGGTCTACGTACTGTTTAGTCCCAGTATGGAGTCCTGTTATTAGTAGTATGGGGTCTATGGACTGTGTAGTCCCAGTATGGAGTCCTGTTATTAGTAGTATGGGGTCTACGTACTGTGTAGTCCCAGTATGGAGTCCTGTTATTAGTAGTATGGGGTCTACGGACTGTGTAGTCCCAGTATGGAGTCCTGTTCTGAGTAGTATGGGGTCTACGGACTGTGTAGTCCCAGTATGGAGTCCTGTTCTGAGTAGTATGGGGTCTACGGACTGTGTAGTTCCAGTTTGGAGTCCTGTTATTAGTAGTATGGGGTCTACGGACTGTGTAGTTCCAGTATGGAGTGCTGTTATTAGTAGTATGGGGTCTACGGACTGTGTAGTCCCAGTATGGAGTGCTGTTATTAGTAGTATTGGGTCTGCGGACTGTGTAGTCCCAGTATGGAGTCCTGTTCTGAGTAGTATGGGGTCTACGGACTGTGTAGTTCCAGTATGGAGTGCTGTTATTAGTAGTATGGGGTCTACGGACTGTGTAGTCCCAGTATGGAGTCCTGTTATTAGTAGTATGGGGTCTACGGACTGTGTAGTTCCAGTATGGAGTCCTGTTATTAGTAGTATGGGGTCTACGGACTGTGTAGTTCCAGTATGGAGTCCTGTTCTGAGTAGTATGGGGTCTACGTACTGTGTAGTCCCAGTATGGAGTCCTGTTATTAGTAGTATGGGGTCTATGGACTGTGTAGTCCCAGTATGGAGTCCTGTTATTAGTACTATGGGGTCTACGGACTGTGTAGTCCCAGTACGGAGTCCTGTTATTAATAGTATGGGGTCTACGGACTGTGTAGTTCCAGTATGGAGTCCTGTTATTAGTAGTATGGGGTCTACGGACTGTGTAGTTCCAGTATGGAGTCCTGTTCTGAGTAGTATGGGGTCTATGGACTGTGTAGTCCCGGTATGGAGTGCTGTTATTAGTAGTATGGGGTCTACGGACTGTGTAGTCCCAGTATGGAGTCCTGTTCTGAGTAGTATGGGGTCTACGGACTGTGTAGTTCCAGTATGGAGTGCTGTTATTAGTAGTATGGGGTCTACGGACTGTGTAGTCCCAGTATGGAGTCCTGTTATTAGTACTATGGGGTCTACGGACTGTGTAGTCCCAGTACGGAGTCCTGTTATTAGTAGTATGGGGTCTACGGACTGTGTAGTCCCAGTATGGAGTGCTGTTATTAGTAGTATGGGGTCTATGGACTGTGTAGTCCCAGTATGGAGTCCTGTTATTAGTACTATGGGGTCTACGGACTGTGTAGTCCCAGTACGGAGTCCTGTTATTAATAGTATGGGGTCTACGGACTGTGTAGTCCCAGTATGGAGTCCTGTTCTGAGTAGTATGGGGTCTACGGACTGTGTAGTCCCAGAATGGAGTCCTGTTATTAGTAGTATGGGGTCTACGGACTGTGTAGTCCCAGTATGGAGTCCTGTTATTAGTAGTATGGGGTCTACGTACTGTGTAGTCCCAGTATGGAGTCCTGTTATTAGTAGTATGGGGTCTACGGACTGTGTAGTCCCAGTATGGAGTCCTGTTCTGAGTAGTATGGGGTCTACGGACTGTGTAGTCCCAGTATGGAGTCCTGTTCTGAGTAGTATGGGGTCTACGGACTGTGTAGTTCCAGTTTGGAGTCCTGTTATTAGTAGTATGGGGTCTACGGACTGTGTAGTTCCAGTGTGGAGTGCTGTTATTAGTAGTATGGGGTCTACGGACTGTGTAGTCCCAGTATGGAGTGCTGTTATTAGTAGTATTGGGTCTACGGACTGTGTAGTCCCAGTATGGAGTCCTGTTCTGAGTAGTATGGGGTCTACGGACTGTGTAGTTCCAGTATGGAGTGCTGTTATTAGTAGTATGGGGTCTACGGACTGTGTAGTCCCAGTATGGAGTGCTGTTATTAGTAGTATGGGGTCTACGGACTGTGTAGTTCCAGTATGGAGTCCTGTTATTAGTAGTATGGGGTCTACGTACTGTGTAGTCCCAGTATGGAGTCCTGTTATTAGTAGTATGGGGTCTATGGACTGTGTAGTCCCAGTATGGAGTCCTGTTATTAGTACTATGGGGTCTACGGACTGTGTAGTCCCAGTACAGAGTCCTGTTATTAATAGTATGGGGTCTACGGACTGTGTAGTCCCAGTATGGAGTCCTGTTCTGAGTAGTATGGGGTCTACGGACTGTGTAGTCCCAGAATGGAGTCCTGTTATTAGTAGTATGGGGCCTACGGACTGTGTAGTCCCAGTATGGAGTCCTGTTATTAGTAGTATGGGGTCTACGGACTGTGTAGTTCCAGAATGGAGTCCTGTTATTAGTAGTATGGGGTCTATTGGCTGTGTAGTCCCAGTATGGAGTGCTGTTATTAGTAGTATGGGGTCTACGGACTGTGTAGTCCCAGTATGGAGTCCTGTTATTAGTAGTATGGGGTCTACGGACTGTGTAGTTCCAGTATGGAGTCCTGTTATTAGTAGTATGGGGTCTATGGACTGTGTAGTCCCAGTATGGAGTCCTGTTATTAGTAGTATGGGGCCTACGGACTGTGTAGTCCCAGTATGGAGTCCTGTTATTAGTAGTATGGGGTCTATTGGCTGTGTAGTCCCAGAATGGAGTCCTGTTATTAGTAGTATGGGGTCTACGGACTGTGTAGTTCCAGTATGGAGTCCTGTTCTAAGTAGTATGGGGTCTATGGACTGTGTAGTCCCAGTATGGAGTGCTGTTATTAGTAGTATGGGGTCTACGTACTGTGTAGTCCCAGTATGGAGTCCTGTTATTAGTAGTATGGGGTCTATGGACTTTGAGTCCCAGTATGGAGTCCTGTTATTAGTAGTATGGGGTCTACGGACTGTGTAGTCCCAGTATGGAGTCCTGTTATTAGTACTATGGGGTCTTCGGACTGTGTAGTCCCAGTATGGAGTCCTGTTATTAATAGTATGGGGTCTACGGACTGTGTAGTCCCAGTATGGAGTCCTGTTCTGAGTAGTATGGGGTCTACGGACTGTGTAGTCCCAGAATGGAGTCCTGTTATTAGTACTATGGGGTCTACGGACTGTGTAGTCCCAGTATGGAGTCCTGTTATTAATAGTATGGGGTCTACGGACTGTGTAGTCCCAGTATGGAGTCCTGCTATTAGCAGTATGGGGTCTACGGACTGTGTAGTCCCAGAATGGAGTCCTGTTATTAGTACTATGGGGTCTACGGACTGTGTAGTCCCAGTATGGAGTCCTGTTATTAATAGTATGGGGTCTACGGACTGTGTAGTCCCAGTATGGAGTCCTGTTCTGAGTAGTATGGGGTCTACGGACTGTGTAGTTCCAGTATGGAGTCCTGTTATTAGTAGTATGGGGTCTACGGACTGTGTAGTCCCAGTATGGAGTCCTGTTATTAGCAGTATGGGGTCTACGGACTGTATAGTCCCAGTATGGAGTCCTGTTATTAGTAGTATGGGGTCTACGGACTGTGTAGTCCCAGTATGGAGTCCTGTTCTGAGTAGTATGGGGTCTACGGACGGTGTAGTCCCAGTATGGAGTCCTGTTATTAGTAGTATGGGGGTCTATGGACTGTGTAGTCCCAGTATGGAGTCCTGTTATTAGTAGTATGGGGTCTACGGACTGTGTAGTCCCAGTATGGAGTCCTGTTATTAGTAGTATGGGGTCTATGGACTGTGTAGTCCCAGTATGGAGTCCTGTTCTGAGTAGTATGGGGTCTACGTACTGTGTAGTTCCAGTATGGAGTCCTGTTATTAGTAGTATGGGGTCTACGGACTGTGTAGTCCCAGTATGGAGTCCTGTTATTAGTAGTATGGGGTCTACGGACTGTGTAGTTCCAGTATGGAGTCCTGTTATTAGTAGTATGGGGGTCTACGGACTGTGTAGTCCCAGTATGGAGTCCTGTTATTAGTAGTATGGGGTCTACGGACTGTGTAGTTCCAGTATGGAGTCCTGTTATTAGTAGTATGGGGTCTATGGGCTGTGTAGTCCCAGAATGGAGTCCTGTTCTGAGTAGTATGGGATCTACGGACTGTGTAGTCCCAGTATGGAGACCTGTTCTGAGTAGTATGGGGTCTACGGACGGTGTAGTCCCAGTATGGAGTCCTGTTATTAGTAGTATGGGGTCTACGGACTGTGTAGTCCCAGGATGGAGTCCTGTTATTAGTAGTATGGGGTCTATGGGCTGCGTAGTCCCAGAATGGAGTCCTGTTCTGAGTAGTATGGGGTCTATGGACTGTGTAGTCCCAGTATGGAGTCCTGTTATTAGTAGTATGGGGTATATGGACTGTGTAGTCCCAGTATGGAGTCCTGTTCTGAGTAGTATGGGGTCTACGTACTGTGTAGTTCCAGTATGGAGTCCTGTTATTAGTAGTATGGGGTCTGCGGACTGTGTAGTCCCAGTATGGAGTCCTGTTATTAGTAGTATGGGGTCTGCGGACTGTGTAGTCCCAGTATGGAGTCCTGTTATTAGTAGTATGGGGTCTATGGGCTGCGTAGTCCCAGAATGGAGTCCTGTTCTGAGTAGTATGGGGTCTACGGACTGTGTAGTCCCAGTATGGAGTCCTGTTCTGAGTAGTATGGGGTCTACGGACTGTGTAGTCCCAGTATGGAGTCCAGTTATTAGTAGTATGGGGTCTACGGACTGTGTAGTTCCAGTATGGAGTGCTGTTATTAGTAGTATGGGGGTCTACGGACTGTGTAGTCCCAGTATGGAGTCCTGTTCTGAGTAGTATGGGGGTCTACGGACTGTGTAGTTCCAGTATGGAGTCCTGTTATTAGTAGTATGGGGTCTACGGACTGTGTAGTTCCAGTATGGAGTCCTGTTATTAGTAGTATGGGGTCTATGGACTGTGTAGTTCCAGTATGGAGTGCTGTTATTAGTAGTATGGGGTCTACGTACTGTGTAGTCCCAGTATGGAGTCCTGTTATTAGTAGTATGGGGTCTACGGACAATGTAGTCCCAGTATGGAGTCCTGTTATTAGTAGTATGGGGTCTACGGACGGTGTAGTCCCAGTATGGAGTGCTGTTATTAGTAGTATGGGGTCTACGGACTGTGTAGTTCCAGTATGGAGTCCTGTTATTAGTAGTATGGGGTCTACGGACTGTGTAGTTCCAGTATGGAGTCCTGTTATTAGTAGTATGGGGTCTACGGACAATGTAGTCCCAGTATGGAGTCCTGTTATTAGTAGTATGGGGTCTACGGACGGTGTAGTCCCAGTATGGAGTGCTGTTATTAGTAGTATGGGGTCTACGGACTGTGTAGTCCCAGTATGGACTCCTGTTATTCGTAGTATGGGGTCTACAGACTGTGTAGTTCCAGTATGGAGTGCTGTTCTGAGCAGTATGGGGTCTACGGACTGTGTAGTCCCAGTATGGAGTCCTGTTATTAGTAGTATGGGGTCTGCGGACTGTGTAGTCCCAGTATGGAGTCCTGTTATTAGTAGTATGGGGCCTACGGACTGTGTAGTTCCAGTATGGAGTGCTGTTATTAGTAGTATGGGGTCTACGGACTGTGTAGTCCCAGTATGGAGTCCTGTTATTAGTAGTATGGGGTCTACGGACTGTGTAGTCCCAGTATGGAGTCCTGTTATTAGTAGTATGGGGTCTGCGGACTGTGTAGTCCCAGTATGGAGTCCTGTTATTAGTAGTATGGGGCCTACGGACTGTGTAGTTCCAGTATGGAGTGCTGTTATTAGTAGTATGGGGTCTACGGACTGTGTAGTCCCAGTATGGAGTCCTGTTATTAGTAGTATGGGGTCTACGGACGGTGTAGTCCCAGTATGGAGTCCTGTTATTAGTAGTATGGGGTCTACGGACTGTGTAGTCCCAGTATGGAGTGCTGTTATTAGTAGTATGGGGTCTATGGACTGTGTAGTCCCAGTATGGAGTCCTGTTATTAGTAGTATGGGGTCTACGGACTGTGTAGTCCCAGTATGGAGTGCTGTTATTAGTAGTATGGGGTCTATGGACTGTGTAGTCCCAGTATGGAGTGCTGTTCTGAGTAGTATGGGGTCTGCGGACTGTGTAGTCCCAGTATGGAGTCCTGTTATTAGTAGTATGGGGTCTACGGACTGTGTAGTCCCAGTATGGAGTGCTGTTATTAGTAGTATGGGGTCTACAGACTGTGTAGTTCCAGTATGGAGTCCTGTTATTAGTAGTATGGGGTCTATGGACTGTGTAGTCCCAGTAAGGAGTGCTGTTATTAGTAGTATGGGGTCTACGGACTGTGTAGTTCCAGTATGGAGTCCTGTTATTAGTAGTATGGGGTCTACGGACTGTGTAGTCCCAGTATGGAGTCCTGTTATTAGTAGTATGGGGTCTACGGACTGTGTAGTCCCAGTATGGAGTGCTGTTATTAGTAGTATGGGGTCTACGGACTGTGTAGTCCCAGTATGGAGTCCTGTTATTAGTAGTATGGGGTCTACGGACTGTGTACTCCCAGTATGGAGTCCTGTTATTAGTAGTATGGGGTTTACAGACTGTGTAGTCCCAGTATGGAGTCCTGTTATTAGTAGTATGGGGTCTACGGACTGTGTAGTCCCAGTATGGAGTGCTGTTATTAGTAGTATGGGGTCTATGGACTGTGTAGTCCCAGTATGGAGTGCTGTTATTACTAGTATGGGGTCTACGGACTGTGTAGTCCCAGTATGGAGTCCTGTTATTAGTAGTATGGGGTCTACGGACTGTGTAGTTCCAGTATGGAGTCCTGTTCTGAGTAGTATGGGGTCTGCGGACTGTGTAGTCCCAGTATGGAGTCCTGTTATTAGTAGTATGGGGTCTACAGACTGTGTAGTTCCAGTATGGAGTCCTGTTATTAGTAGTATGGGGTCTACGGACTGTGTAGTTCCAGTATGGAGTCCTGTTATTAGTAGTATGGGGTCTATTGGCTGTGTAGTCCCAGTATGGAGTGCTGTTATTAGTAGTATGGGGTCTACGGACTGTGTAGTCCCAGTATGGAGTCCTGTTATTAGTAGTATGGGGTCTACAGACTGTGTAGTTCCAGTATGGAGTCCTGTTATTAGTAGTATGGGGTCTGCGGACTGTGTAGTCCCAGTATGGAGTGCTGTTCTGAGCAGTATGGGGTCTACGGACTGTGTAGTCCCAGTATGGAGTCCTGTTATTAGTAGTATGGGGTCTACGGACTGTGTAGTTCCAGAATGGAGTCCTGTTATTAGTAGTATGGGGTCTATTGGCTGTGTAGTCCCAGTATGGAGTGCTGTTATTAGTAGTATGGGGTCTACGGACTGTGTAGTCCCAGTATGGAGTCCTGTTATTAGTAGTATGGGGTCTACGGACTGTGTAGTTCCAATATGGAGTCCTGTTATTAGTAGTATGGGGTCTACGGACTGTGTAGTTCCAGAATGGAGTCCTGTTATTAGTAGTATGGGGTCTACGGACTGTGTAGTTCCAGTATGGAGTCCTGTTATTAGTAGTATGGGGTCTACGGACTGTGTAGTCCCAGTATGGAGTGCTGTTCTGAGTAGTATGGGGTCTATGGACTGTGTAGTCCCAGTATGGAGTCCTGTTATTAGTAGTATGGGGTCTACGTACTGTGTAGTCCCAGTATGGAGTGCTGTTATTAGTAGTATAGGGTCTACGGACTGTGTAGTTCCAGTATGGAGTGCTGTTATTAGTAGTATGGGGTCTATGGACTGTGTAGTCCCAGTATGGAGTCCTGTTATTAGTAGTATGGGGTCTACGGACTGTGTAGTTCCAGTATGGAGTGCTGTTATTAGTAGTATAGGGTCTACGGACTGTGTAGTTCCAGTATGGAGTGCTGTTATTAGTAGTATGGGGTCTACGGACTGTGTAGTCCCAGTGTGGAGTGCTGTTATTATTAGTATGGGGTCTATGGACTGTGTAGTCCCAGTATGGAGTGCTGTTATTAGTAGTATGGGGTCTACGGACTGTGTAGTCCCAGTATGGAGTGCTGTTATTAGTAGTATGGGGTCTACGGACTGTGTAGTCCCAGTATGGAGTCCTGTTCTGAGTAGTATGGGGTCTACAGACTGTGTAGTCCCAGTATGGAGTCCTGTTATTAGTAGTATGGGGTCTATGGACTGTGTAGTCCCAGTATGGAGTGCTGTTATTAGTAGTATGGGGTCTACGGACTGTGTAGTCCCAGTATAAAGTCCTGTTATTAGTAGTATGGGGTCTACGGACTGTGTAGTCCCAGTATGGAGTCCTGTTATTAGTAGTATGGGGTCTACAGACTGTGTAGTCCCAGTATGGAGTCCTGTTCTGAGTAGTATGGGGTCTGCGGACTGTGTAGTCCCAGTATGGAGTCCTGTTATTAGTAGTATGGGGTCTACAGACTGTGTAGTTCCAGTATGGAGTGCTGTTCTGAGCAGTATGGGGTCTACGGACTGTGTAGTCCCAGTATGGAGTCCTGTTATTAGTAGTATGGGGTCTACGGACTGTGTAGTCCCAGTATGGAGTCCAGTTATTAGTAGTATGGGGTCTATTGGCTGTGTAGTCCCAGTATGGAGTGCTGTTATTAGTAGTATGGGGTCTACGGACTGTGTAGTCCCAGTATGGAGTGCTGTTATTAGTAGTATGGGGTCTACGGACTGTGTAGTCCCAGTATGGAGTCCTGTTATTAGTAGTATGGGGTCTACGGACTGTGTAGTTCCAGAATGGAGTCCTGTTATTAGTAGTATGGGGTCTACGGACTGTGTAGTTCCAGTATGGAGTGCTGTTCTGAGTAGTATGGGGTCTACGGACTGTGTAGTCCCAGTATGGAGTCCTGTTATTAGTAGTATGGGGTCTACGGACTGTGTAGTTCCAGAATGGAGTCCTGTTATTAGTAGTATGGGGTCTATTGGCTGTGTAGTCCCAGTATGGAGTGCTGTTATTAGTAGTATGGGGTCTACGGACTGTGTAGTCCCAGTATGGAGTCCTGTTATTAGTAGTATGGGGTCTATTGGCTGTGTAGTCCCAGTATGGAGTGCTGTTATTAGTAGTATGGGGTCTACGGACTGTGTAGTCCCAGTATGGAGTGCTGTTATTAGTAGTATGGGGTCTACGGACTGTGTAGTCCCAGTATGGAGTCCTGTTATTAGTAGTATGGGGTCTACGGACTGTGTAGTTCCAGAATGGAGTCCTGTTATTAGTAGTATGGGGTCTACGGACTGTGTAGTTCCAGTATGGAGTGCTGTTCTGAGTAGTATGGGGTCTACGGACTGTGTAGTCCCAGTATGGAGTCCTGTTATTAGTAGTATGGGGTCTACGGACTGTGTAGTTCCAGAATGGAGTCCTGTTATTAGTAGTATGGGGTCTACAGACTGTGTAGTCCCAGTATGGAGGGCTGTTATTAGTAGTATGGGGTCTACGGACTGTGTAGTTCCAGTATGGAGTGCTGTTCTGAGTAGTATGGGGTCTATGGACTCTGTAGTCCCAGTATGGAGTGCTGTTCTGAGTAGTATGGGGTCTACGGACTGTGTAGTCCCAGTATGGAGTCCTGTTATTAGTAGTATAGGGTCTACGGACTGTGTAGTCCCAGTATGGAGGGCTGTTATTAGTAGTATGGGGTCTACAGACTGTGTAGTTCCAGTATGGAGTCTTGTTATTAGTAGTATGGGGTCTATGGACTGTGTAGTCCCAGTATGGAGTGCTGTTCTGAGTAGTATGGGGTCTGCGGACTGTGTAGTCCCAGTATGGAGTCCTGTTATTAGTAGTATGGGGTCTACAGACTGTGTAGTTCCAGTATGGAGTGCTCTTCTGAGCAGTATGGGGTCTACGGACTGTGTAGTCCCAGTATGGAGTCCTGTTATTAGTAGTATGGGGTCTACGGACTGTGTAGTTCCAGTATGGAGTCCTGTTATTAGTAGTATGGGGTCTATTGGCTGTGTAGTCCCAGTATGGAGTGCTGTTATTAGTAGTATGGGGTCTACGGACTGTGTAGTCCCAGTATGGAGTCCTGTTATTAGTAGTATGGGGTCTACGGACTGTGTAGTCCCAGTATGGAGTCCTGTTATTAGTAGTATAGGGTCTACGGACTGTGTAGTCCCAGTATGGAGGGCTGTTATTAGTAGTATGGGGTCTACAGACTGTGTAGTTCCAGTATGGAGTCTTGTTATTAGTAGTATGGGGTCTATGGACTGTGTAGTCCCAGTATGGAGTGCTGTTCTGAGTAGTATGGGGTCTGCGGACTGTGTAGTCCCAGTATGGAGTCCTGTTATTAGTAGTATGGGGTCTACAGACTGTGTAGTTCCAGTATGGAGTGCTCTTCTGAGCAGTATGGGGTCTACGGACTGTGTAGTCCCAGTATGGAGTCCTGTTATTAGTAGTATGGGGTCTACGGACTGTGTAGTTCCAGTATGGAGTCCTGTTATTAGTAGTATGGGGTCTATTGGCTGTGTAGTCCCAGTATGGAGTCCTGTTATTAGTAGTATGGGGTCTATGGACTGTGTAGTCCCCTTATGGAGTCCTGTTATTAGTAGTATGGGGTCTACAGACTGTGTAGTTCCAGAATGGAGTCCTGTTATTAGTAGTATGGGGTCTATTGGCTGTGTAGTCCCAGTATGGAGTGCTGTTATTAGTAGTATGGGGTCTACGGACTGTGTAGTCCCAGTATGGAGTGCTGTTATTAGTAGTATGGGGTCTACGGACTGTGTAGTTCCAATATGGAGTCCTGTTATTAGTAGTATGGGGTCTACGGACTGTGTAGTTCCAGAATGGAGTCCTGTTATTAGTAGTATGGGGTCTATTGGCTGTGTAGTCCCAGTATGGAGTGCTGTTATTAGTAGTATGGGGTCTACGGACTGTGTAGTCCCAGTTTGGAGTCCTGTTATTAGTAGTATGGGGTCTACGGACTGTGTAGTTCCAATATGGAGTCCTGTTATTAGTAGTATGGGGTCTACGGACTGTGTAGTCCCAGTATGGAGTGCTGTTATTAGTAGTATGGGGTCTACGGACTGTGTAGTCCCAGAATGGAGTGCTGTTATTAGTAGTATGGGGTCTACGGACTGTGTAGTCCCAGAATGGAGTGCTGTTATTAGTAGTATGGGGTCTACGGACTGTGTAGTTCCAATATGGAGTCCTGTTATTAGTAGTATGGGGTCTACGGACTGTGTAGTTCCAGAATGGAGTCCTGTTATTAGTAGTATGGGGTCTATGGACTGTGTAGTCCCAGTATGGAGTCCTGTTATTAGTAGTATGGGGTCTACGGACTGTGTAGTCCCAGTATGGAGTCCTGTTATTAGTAGTATGGGGTCTACGGACTGTGTAGTTCCAGAATAGAGTCCTGTTATTAGTAGTATGGGGTCTATTGGCTGTGTAGTCCCAGTATGGAGTCCTGTTATTAGTAGTATGGGGTCTACGGACTGTGTAGTCCCAGTATGGAGTCCTGTTATTAGTAGTATGGGGTCTACAGACTGTGTAGTTCCAGAATGGAGTCCTGTTATTAGTAGTATGGGGTCTATTGGCTGTGTAGTCCCAGTATGGAGTCCTGTTATTAGTAGTATGGGGTCTACGGACTGTGTAGTCCCAGTATGGAGTGCTGTTATTAGTAGTATGGGGTCTACGGACTGTGTAGTCCCAGTATGGAGTCCTGTTATTAGTAGTATGGGGTCTATTGGCTGTGTAGTCCCAGTATGGAGTGCTGTTATTAGTAGTATGGGGTCTACGGACTGTGTAGTCCCAGTATGGAGTCCTGTTATTAGTAGTATGGGGTCTATTGGCTGTGTAGTCCCAGTATGGAGTCCTGTTATTAGTAGTATGGGGTCTACGTACTGTGTAGTTCCAGTATGGAGTCCTGTTATTAGTAGTATGGGGTCTACGGACTGTGTAGTCCCAGTATGGAGTCCTGTTATTAGTAGTATGGGGTCTATGGGCTGTGTAGTCCCAGAATGGAGTCCTGTTATTAGTAGTATGGGGTCTATTGGCTGTGTAGTCCCAGTATGGAGTCCTGTTATTAGTAGTATGGGGTCTACAGACTGTGTAGTTCCAGAATGGAGTCCTGTTATTAGTAGTATGGGGTCTGCGGACTGTGTAGTCCCAGTATGGAGTGCTGTTATTAGTAGTATGGGGTCTACGGACTGTGTAGTCCCAGTATGGAGTGCTGTTATTAGTAGTATGGGGTCTACGGACTGTGTAGTTCCAATATGGAGTCCTGTTATTAGTAGTATGGGGTCTACGGACTGTGTAGTTCCAGAATGGAGTCCTGTTATTAGTAGTATGGGGTCTATTGGCTGTGTAGTCCCAGTATGGAGTGCTGTTATTAGTAGTATGGGGTCTACGGACTGTGTAGTCCCAGTATGGAGTCCTGTTATTAGTAGTATGGGGTCTACGGACTGTGTAGTTCCAATATGGAATCCTGTTATTAGTAGTATGGGGTCTACGGACTGTGTAGTCCCAGTATGGAGTGCTGTTATTAGTAGTATGGGGTCTACGGACTGTGTAGTCCCAGAATGGAGTGCTGTTATTAGTAGTATGGGGTCTACGGACTGTGTAGTTCCAATATGGAGTCCTGTTATTAGTAGTATGGGGTCTACGGACTGTGTAGTTCCAGAATGGAGTCCTGTTATTAGTAGTATGGGGTCTATGGACTGTGTAGTCCCAGTATGGAGTCCTGTTATTAGTAGTATGGGGTCTACGGACTGTGTAGTCCCAGTATGGAGTCCTGTTATTAGTAGTATGGGGTCTACGGACTGTGTAGTTCCAGAATAGAGTCCTGTTATTAGTAGTATGGGGTCTATTGGCTGTGTAGTCCCAGTATGGAGTCCTGTTATTAGTAGTATGGGGTCTACGGACTGTGTAGTCCCAGTATGGAGTCCTGTTATTAGTAGTATGGGGTCTACAGACTGTGTAGTTCCAGAATGGAGTCCTGTTATTAGTAGTATGGGGTCTATTGGCTGTGTAGTCCCAGTATGGAGTCCTGTTATTAGTAGTATGGGGTCTACGGACTGTGTAGTCCCAGTATGGAGTCCTGTTATTAGTAGTATGGGGTCTACGGACTGTGTAGTCC
The DNA here is from genome assembly GCF_032444005.1 of Ranitomeya imitator. Lineage (NCBI taxonomy): Eukaryota > Metazoa > Chordata > Amphibia > Anura > Dendrobatidae > Ranitomeya > Ranitomeya imitator. The sequence continues at coordinate 224,342,062 of NC_091288.1, read as the reverse complement.
CAGTATGGAGTCCTGTTATTAGTAGTATGGGGTCTACGGACTGTGTAGTCCCAGTATGGAGTCCTGTTATTAGTAGTATGGGGTCTACAGACTGTGTAGTCCCAGTATGGAGTCCTGTTCTGAGTAGTATGGGGTCTGCGGACTGTGTAGTCCCAGTATGGAGTCCTGTTATTAGTAGTATGGGGTCTACGGACTGTGTAGTCCCAGTATGGAGTGCTGTTATTAGTAGTATGGGGTCTACGGACTGTGTAGTCCCAGTATGGAGTCCTGTTATTAGTAGTATGGGGTCTACGGACTGTGTAGTTCCAGTATGGAGTCCTGTTCTGAGTAGTATGGGGTCTGCGGACTGTGTAGTCCCAGTATGGAGTCCTGTTCTGAGTAGTATGGGGTCTGCGGACTGTGTAGTCCCAGTATGGAGTGCTGTTATTAGTAGTATGGGGTCTACGGACTGTGTAGTCCCAGTATGGAGTCCTGTTATTAGTAGTATGGGGTCTACAGACTGTGTAGTTCCAGTATGGAGTCCTGTTATTAGTAGTATGGGGTCTATGGACTGTGTAGTCCCAGTATGGAGTGCTGTTATTAGTAGTATGGGGTCTACGGACTGTGTAGTCCCAGTATGGAGTCCTGTTATTAGTAGTATGGGGTCTACAGACTGTGTAGTTCCAGTATGGAGTCCTGTTCTGAGTAGTATGGGGTCTGCGGACTGTGTAGTCCCAGTATGGAGTCCTGTTATTAGTAGTATGGGGTCTATAGACTGTGTAGTCCCAGTATGGAGTCCTGTTCTGAGTAGTATGGGGTCTGCGGACTGTGTAGTCCCAGTATGGAGTCCTGTTATTAGTAGTATGGGGTCTACAGACTGTGTAGTTCCAGTATGGAGTCCTGTTCTGAGTAGTATGGGGTCTGCGGACTGTGTAGTTCCAGAATGGAGTCCTGTTATTAGTAGTATGGGGTCTATAGACTGTGTAGTCCCAGTATGGAGTCCTGTTATTAGTAGTATGGGGTCTGCGGACTGTGTAGTCCCAGTATGGAGTCCTGTTATTAGTAGTATGGGGTCTACAGACTGTGTAGTCCCAGTATGGAGTCCTGTTCTGAGTAGTATGGGGTCTGCGGACTGTGTAGTCCCAGTATCGAGTCCTGTTCTGAGTAGTATGGGGTCTACGGACTGTGTAGTCCCAGTATGGAGTCCTGTTATTAGTAGTATGGGGTCTACGGACTGTGTAGTCCCAGTATGGAGTCCTGTTATTAGTAGTATGGGGTCTACAGACTGTGTAGTTCCAGTATGGAGTGCTGTTCTGAGCAGTATGGGGTCTACGGACTGTGTAGTCCCAGTATGGAGTCCTGTTATTAGTAGTATGGGGTCTACGGACTGTGTAGTCCCAGTATGGAGTCCTGTTATTAGTAGTATGGGGTCTACGGACTGTGTAGTCCCAGTATGGAGTCCTGTTATTAGTAGTATGGGGTCTACAGACTGTGTAGTTCCAGTATGGAGTGCTGTTATTAGTAGTATGGGGTCTGCGGACTGTGTAGTCCCAGTATGGAGTCCTGTTATTAGTAGTATGGGGTCTACAGACTGTGTAGTCCCAGTATGGAGTCCTGTTCTGAGTAGTATGGGGTCTGCGGACTGTGTAGTCCCAGTATGGAGTCCTGTTATTAGTAGTATGGGGTCTACAGACTGTGTAGTTCCAGTATGGAGTGCTGTTCTGAGCAGTATGGGGTCTACGGACTGTGTAGTCCCAGTATGGAGTCCTGTTATTAGTAGTATGGGGTCTACGGACTGTGTAGTTCCAGTATGGAGTCCTGTTATTAGTAGTATGGGGTCTATTGGCTGTGTAGTCCCAGTATGGAGTGCTGTTATTAGTAGTATGGGGTCTACGGACTGTGTAGTCCCAGTATGGAGTGCTGTTCTGAGCAGTATGGGGTCTACGGACTGTGTAGTCCCAGTATGGAGTCCTGTTATTAGTAGTATGGGGTCTACGGACTGTGTAGTTCCAGAATGGAGTCCTGTTATTAGTAGTATGGGGTCTACGGACTGTGTAGTTCCAGTATGGAGTCCTGTTATTAGTAGTATGGGGTCTACGGACTGTGTAGTCCCAGTATGGAGTGCTGTTATTATTAGTATGGGGTCTATGGACTGTGTAGTCCCAGTATGGAGTGCTGTTATTAGTAGTATGGGGTCTACGGACTGTGTAGTCCCAGTATGGAGTGCTGTTATTAGTAGTATGGGGTCTACGGACTGTGTAGTCCCAGTATGGAGTGCTGTTATTATTAGTATGGGGTCTATGGACTGTGTAGTCCCAGTATGGAGTCCTGTTATTAGTAGTATGGGGTCTACAGACTGTGTAGTCCCAGTATGGAGTCCAGTTATTAGTAGTATGGGGTCTATGGACTGTGTAGTCCCAGTATGGAGTGCTGTTATTAGTAGTATGGGGTCTACGGACTGTGTAGTCCCAGTATAAAGTCCTGTTATTAGTAGTATGGGGTCTACGGACTGTGTAGTCCCAGTATGGAGTCCTGTTATTAGTAGTATGGGGTCTACAGACTGTGTAGTCCCAGTATGGAGTCCTGTTCTGAGTAGTATGGGGTCTGCGGACTGTGTAGTCCCAGTATGGAGTCCTGTTATTAGTAGTATGGGGTCTACAGACTGTGTAGTTCCAGTATGGAGTGCTGTTCTGAGCAGTATGGGGTCTACGGACTGTGTAGTCCCAGTATGGAGTCCTGTTATTAGTAGTATGGGGTCTACAGACTGTGTAGTTCCAGTATGGAGTCCTGTTATTAGTAGTATGGGGTCTATTGGCTGTGTAGTCCCAGTATGGAGTGCTGTTATTAGTAGTATGGGGTCTACGGACTGTGTAGTCCCAGTATGGAGTCCTGTTATTCGTAGTATGGGGTCTACAGACTGTATAGTTCCAGTATGGAGTGCTGTTCTGAGCAGTATGGGGTCTACGGACTGTGTAGTCCCAGTATGGAGTCCTGTTATTAGTAGTATGGGGTCTACGGACTGTGTAGTCCCAGTATGGAGTGCTGTTATTAGTAGTATGGGGTCTACGGACTGTGTAGTCCCAGTATGGAGTCCTGTTATTAGTAGTATGGGGTCTATTGGCTGTGTAGTCCCAGTATGGAGTGCTGTTATTAGTAGTATGGGGTCTACGGACTGTGTAGTCCCAGTATGGAGTGCTGTTATTAGTAGTATGGGGTCTACGGACTGTGTAGTCCCAGTATGGAGTCCTGTTATTAGTAGTATGGGGTCTACGGACTGTGTAGTTCCAGAATGGAGTCCTGTTATTAGTAGTATGGGGTCTACGGACTGTGTAGTTCCAGTATGGAGTGCTGTTCTGAGTAGTATGGGGTCTATGGACTCTGTAGTCCCAGTATGGAGTGCTGTTCTGAGTAGTATGGGGTCTACGGACTGTGTAGTCCCAGTATGGAGTCCTGTTATTAGTAGTATGGGGTCTACGGACTGTGTAGTCCCAGTATGGAGTCCTGTTATTAGTAGTATAGGGTCTACGGACTGTGTAGTCCCAGTATGGAGGGCTGTTATTAGTAGTATGGGGTCTACAGACTGTGTAGTTCCAGTATGGAGTCTTGTTATTAGTAGTATGGGGTCTATGGACTGTGTAGTCCCAGTATGGAGTGCTGTTCTGAGTAGTATGGGGTCTACGGACTGTGTAGTCCCAGTATGGAGTGCTGTTATTAGTAGTATGGGGTCTACGGACTGTGTAGTCCCAGTATGGAGTGCTGTTATTAGTAGTATGGGGTCTACAGACTGTGTAGTTCCAGTATGGAGTGCTGTTCTGAGCAGTTTGGGGTCTACGGACTGTGTAGTCCCAGTATGGAGTCCTGTTATTAGTAGTATGGGGTCTACGGACTGTGTAGTTCCAGTATGGAGTCCTGTTATTAGTAGTATGGGGTCTATTGGCTGTGTAGTCCCAGTATGGAGTGCTGTTATTAGTAGTATGGGGTCTACGGACTGTGTAGTCCCAGTATGGAGTCCTGTTATTAGTAGTATGGGGTCTACAGACTGTGTAGTTCCAGAATGGAGTCCTGTTATTAGTAGTATGGGGTCTATTGGCTGTGTAGTCCCAGTATGGAGTGCTGTTATTAGTAGTATGGGGTCTACGGACTGTGTAGTCCCAGTATGGAGTGCTGTTATTAGTAGTATGGGGTCTACGGACTGTGTAGTTCCAATATGGAGTCCTGTTATTAGTAGTATGGGGTCTACGGACTGTGTAGTTCCAGAATGGAGTCCTGTTATTAGTGGTATGGGGTCTATTGGCTGTGTAGTCCCAGTATGGAGTGCTATTATTAGTAGTATGGGGTCTACGGACTGTGTAGTCCCAGTTTGGAGTCCTGTTATTAGTAGTATGGGGTCTACGGACTGTGTAGTTCCAATATGGAGTCCTGTTATTAGTAGTATGGGGTCTACGGACTGTGTAGTCCCAGTATGGAGTGCTGTTATTAGTAGTATGGGGTCTACGGACTGTGTAGTCCCAGAATGGAGTGCTGTTATTAGTAGTATGGGGTCTACGGACTGTGTAGTTCCAATATGGAGTCCTGTTATTAGTAGTATGGGGTCTACGGACTGTGTAGTTCCAGAATGGAGTCCTGTTATTAGTAGTATGGGGTCTATGGACTGTGTAGTCCCAGTATGGAGTCCTGTTATTAGTAGTATGGGGTCTACGGACTGTGTAGTCCCAGTATGGAGTCCTGTTATTAGTAGTATGGGGTCTACGGACTGTGTAGTTCCAGAATAGAGTCCTGTTATTAGTAGTATGGGGTCTATTGGCTGTGTAGTCCCAGTATGGAGTCCTGTTATTAGTAGTATGGGGTCTACGGACTGTGTAGTCCCAGTATGGAGTCCTGTTATTAGTAGTATGGGGTCTATTGGCTGTGTAGTCCCAGTATGGAGTGCTGTTATTAGTAGTATGGGGTCTACGGACTGTGTAGTCCCAGTATGGAGTGCTGTTATTAGTAGTATGGGGTCTACGGACTGTGTAGTCCCAGTATGGAGTCCTGTTATTAGTAGTATGGGGTCTACGGACTGTGTAGTTCCAGAATGGAGTCCTGTTATTAGTAGTATGGGGTCTACGGACTGTGTAGTTCCAGTATGGAGTGCTGTTCTGAGTAGTATGGGGTCTATGGACTCTGTAGTCCCAGTATGGAGTGCTGTTCTGAGTAGTATGGGGTCTACGGACTGTGTAGTCCCAGTATGGAGTCCTGTTATTAGTAGTATGGGGTCTATGGACTGTGTAGTCCCAGTATGGAGTCCTGTTCTGAGTAGTATGGGGTCTACGGACTGTGTAGTCCCAGTATGGAGTCCTGTTATTAGTAGTATGGGGTCTACGGACTGTGTAGTCCCAGTATGGAGTCCTGTTCTGAGTAGTATGGGGTCTACGGACTGTGTAGTCCCAGTATGGAGTCCTGTTATTAGTAGTATAGGGTCTACGGACTGTGTAGTCCCAGTATGGAGTCCTGTTATTAGTAGTATGGGGTCTACAGACTGTGTAGTTCCAGTATGGAGTCTTGTTATTAGTAGTATGGGGTCTATGGACTGTGTAGTCCCAGTATGGAGTGCTGTTATTAGTAGTATGGGGTCTACGGACTGTGTAGTCCCAGTATGGAGTCCTGTTATTAGTAGTATGGGGTCTACGGACTGTGTAGTCCCAGTATGGAGTCCTGTTATTAGTAGTATGGGGTCTACGGACTGTGTAGTCCCAGTATGGAGTCCTGTTATTAGTAGTATGGGGTCTACAGACTGTGTAGTTCCAGAATGGAGTCCTGTTATTAGTAGTATGGGGTCTATTGGCTGTGTAGTCCCAGTATGGAGTCCTGTTATTAGTAGTATGGGGTCTACGGACTGTGTAGTCCCAGTATGGAGTGCTGTTATTAGTAGTATGGGGTCTACGGACTGTGTAGTCCCAGTATGGAGTCCTGTTATTAGTAGTATGGGGTCTACGGACTGTGTAGTCCCAGTATGGAGTGCTGTTCTGAGCAGTATGGGGTCTACGGACTGTGTAGTCCCAGTATGGAGTCCTGTTATTAGTAGTATGGGGTCTACAGACTGTGTAGTTCCAGTATGGAGTGCTGTTCTGAGCAGTATGGGGTCTACGGACTGTGTAGTCCCAGTATGGAGTCCTGTTATTAGTAGTATGGGGTCTACGGACTGTGTAGTTCCAGTATGGAGTCCTGTTATTAGTAGTATGGGGTCTATTGGCTGTGTAGTCCCAGTATGGAGTCCTGTTATTAGTAGTATGGGGTCTACAGACTGTGTAGTTCCAGTATGGAGTGCTGTTCTGAGCAGTATGGGGTCTACGGACTGTGTAGTCCCAGTATGGAGTCCTGTTATTAGTAGTATGGGGTCTACGGACTGTGTAGTTCCAGAATGGAGTCCTGTTATTAGTAGTATGGGGTCTACGGACTGTGTAGTTCCAGTATGGAGTCCTGTTATTAGTAGTATGGGGTCTACGGACTGTGTAGTCCCAGTATGGAGTGCTGTTATTATTAGTATGGGGTCTATGGACTGTGTAGTCCCAGTATGGAGTGCTGTTATTAGTAGTATGGGGTCTACGGACTGTGTAGTCCCAGTATGGAGTGCTGTTATTAGTAGTATGGGGTCTACGGACTGTGTAGTCCCAGTATGGAGTCCTGTTCTGAGTAGTATGGGGTCTACAGACTGTGTAGTCCCAGTATGGAGTCCAGTTATTAGTAGTATGGGGTCTATGGACTGTGTAGTCCCAGTATGGAGTGCTGTTATTAGTAGTATGGGGTCTACGGACTGTGTAGTCCCAGTATAAAGTCCTGTTATTAGTAGTATGGGGTCTACGGACTGTGTAGTCCCAGTATGGAGTCCTGTTATTAGTAGTATGGGGTCTACAGACTGTGTAGTTCCAGTATGGAGTCCTGTTATTAGTAGTATGGGGTCTATTGGCTGTGTAGTCCCAGTATGGAGTGCTGTTATTAGTAGTATGGGGTCTACGGATTGTGTAGTCCCAGTATGGAGTCCTGTTATTCGTAGTATGGGGTCTACAGACTGTATAGTTCCAGTATGGAGTGCTGTTCTGAGCAGTATGGGGTCAACGGACTGTGTAGTCCCAGTATGGAGTGCTGTTATTAGTAGTATGGGGTCTACGGACTGTGTAGTCCCAGTATGGAGTGCTGTTATTAGTAGTATGGGGTCTACAGACTGTGTAGTTCCAGTATGGAGTGCTGTTCTGAGCAGTTTGGGGTCTACGGACTGTGTAGTCCCAGTATGGAGTCCTGTTATTAGTAGTATGGGGTCTACGGACTGTGTAGTTCCAGTATGGAGTCCTGTTATTAGTAGTATGGGGTCTATTGGCTGTGTAGTCCCAGTATGGAGTGCTGTTATTAGTAGTATGGGGTCTACGGACTGTGTAGTCCCAGTATGGAGTCCTGTTATTAGTAGTATGGGGTCTACAGACTGTGTAGTTCCAGAATGGAGTCCTGTTATTAGTAGTATGGGGTCTATTGGCTGTGTAGTCCCAGTATGGAGTGCTGTTATTAGTAGTATGGGGTCTACGGACTGTGTAGTCCCAGTATGGAGTGCTGTTATTAGTAGTATGGGGTCTACGGACTGTGTAGTTCCAATATGGAGTCCTGTTATTAGTAGTATGGGGTCTACGGACTGTGTAGTTCCAGAATGGAGTCCTGTTATTAGTAGTATGGGGTCTATTGGCTGTGTAGTCCCAGTATGGAGTGCTGTTATTAGTAGTATGGGGTCTACGGACTGTGTAGTCCCAGTATGGAGTGCTGTTATTAGTAGTATGGGGTCTACGGACTGTGTAGTCCCAGTATGGAGTCCTGTTATTAGTAGTATGGGGTCTATGGACTCTGTAGTCCCAGTATGGAGTCCTGTTATTAGTAGTATGGGGTCTACGGACTGTGTAGTTCCAGAATGGAGTCCTGTTATTAGTGGTATGGGGTCTATTGGCTGTGTAGTCCCAGTATGGAGTGCTGTTATTAGTAGTATGGGGTCTACGGACTGTGTAGTCCCAGTTTGGAGTCCTGTTATTAGTAGTATGGGGTCTACGGACTGTGTAGTTCCAATATGGAGTCCTGTTATTAGTAGTATGGGGTCTACGGACTGTGTAGTCCCAGTATGGAGTGCTGTTATTAGTAGTATGGGGTCTACGGACTGTGTAGTCCCAGAATGGAGTGCTGTTATTAGTAGTATGGGGTCTACGGACTGTGTAGTTCCAATATGGAGTCCTGTTATTAGTAGTATGGGGTCTACGGACTGTGTAGTTCCAGAATGGAGTCCTGTTATTAGTAGTATGGGGTCTATGGACTGTGTAGTCCCAGTATGGAGTCCTGTTATTAGTAGTATGGGGTCTACGGACTGTGTAGTCCCAGTATGGAGTCCTGTTATTAGTAGTATGGGGTCTACGGACTGTGTAGTTCCAGAATAGAGTCCTGTTATTAGTAGTATGGGGTCTATTGGCTGTGTAGTCCCAGTATGGAGTCCTGTTATTAGTAGTATGGGGTCTACGGACTGTGTAGTCCCAGTATGGAGTCCTGTTATTAGTAGTATGGGGTCTATTGGCTGTGTAGTCCCAGTATGGAGTGCTGTTATTAGTAGTATGGGGTCTACGGACTGTGTAGTCCCAGTATGGAGTGCTGTTATTAGTAGTATGGGGTCTACGGACTGTGTAGTCCCAGTATGGAGTCCTGTTATTAGTAGTATGGGGTCTACGGACTGTGTAGTTCCAGAATGGAGTCCTGTTATTAGTAGTATGGGGTCTACGGACTGTGTAGTTCCAGTATGGAGTGCTGTTCTGAGTAGTATGGGGTCTATGGACTCTGTAGTCCCAGTATGGAGTGCTGTTCTGAGTAGTATGGGGTCTACGGACTGTGTAGTCCCAGTATGGAGTCCTGTTATTAGTAGTATGGGGTCTATGGACTGTGTAGTCCCAGTATGGAGTCCTGTTCTGAGTAGTATGGGGTCTACGGACTGTGTAGTCCCAGTATGGAGTCCTGTTATTAGTAGTATGGGGTCTACGGACTGTGTAGTCCCAGTATGGAGTCCTGTTCTGAGTAGTATGGGGTCTACGGACTGTGTAGTCCCAGTATGGAGTCCTGTTATTAGTAGTATAGGGTCTACGGACTGTGTAGTCCCAGTATGGAGTCCTGTTATTAGTAGTATGGGGTCTACAGACTGTGTAGTTCCAGTATGGAGTCTTGTTATTAGTAGTATGGGGTCTATGGACTGTGTAGTCCCAGTATGGAGTCCTGTTATTAGTAGTATGGGGTCTACGGACTGTGTAGTCCCAGTATGGAGTCCTGTTATTAGTAGTATGGGGTCTACGGACTGTGTAGTTCCAGAATAGAGTCCTGTTATTAGTAGTATGGGGTCTATTGGCTGTGTAGTCCCAGTATGGAGTCCTGTTATTAGTAGTATGGGGTCTACGGACTGTGTAGTCCCAGTATGGAGTCCTGTTATTAGTAGTATGGGGTCTACAGACTGTGTAGTTCCAGAATGGAGTCCTGTTATTAGTAGTATGGGGTCTATTGGCTGTGTAGTCCCAGTATGGAGTCCTGTTATTAGTAGTATGGGGTCTACGGACTGTGTAGTCCCAGTATGGAGTGCTGTTATTAGTAGTATGGGGTCTACGGACTGTGTAGTCCCAGTATGGAGTGCTGTTATTAGTAGTATGGGGTCTACGGACTGTGTAGTCCCAGTATGGAGTCCTGTTATTAGTAGTATGGGGTCTACGGACTGTGTAGTCCCAGTATGGAGTGCTGTTCTGAGCAGTATGGGGTCTACGGACTGTGTAGTCCCAGTATGGAGTCCTGTTATTAGTAGTATGGGGTCTACAGACTGTGTAGTTCCAGTATGGAGTGCTGTTCTGAGCAGTATGGGGTCTACGGACTGTGTAGTCCCAGTATGGAGTCCTGTTATTAGTAGTATGGGGTCTACGGACTGTGTAGTTCCAGTATGGAGTCCTGTTATTAGTAGTATGGGGTCTATTGGCTGTGTAGTCCCAGTATGGAGTCCTGTTATTAGTAGTATGGGGTCTACAGACTGTGTAGTTCCAGTATGGAGTGCTGTTCTGAGCAGTATGGGGTCTACGGACTGTGTAGTCCCAGTATGGAGTCCTGTTATTAGTAGTATGGGGTCTACGGACTGTGTAGTTCCAGAATGGAGTCCTGTTATTAGTAGTATGGGGTCTACGGACTGTGTAGTTCCAGTATGGAGTCCTGTTATTAGTAGTATGGGGTCTACGGACTGTGTAGTCCCAGTATGGAGTGCTGTTATTATTAGTATGGGGTCTATGGACTGTGTAGTCCCAGTATGGAGTGCTGTTATTAGTAGTATGGGGTCTACGGACTGTGTAGTCCCAGTATGGAGTGCTGTTATTAGTAGTATGGGGTCTACGGACTGTGTAGTCCCAGTATGGAGTCCTGTTCTGAGTAGTATGGGGTCTACAGACTGTGTAGTCCCAGTATGGAGTCCAGTTATTAGTAGTATGGGGTCTATGGACTGTGTAGTCCCAGTATGGAGTGCTGTTATTAGTAGTATGGGGTCTACGGACTGTGTAGTCCCAGTATAAAGTCCTGTTATTAGTAGTATGGGGTCTACGGACTGTGTAGTCCCAGTATGGAGTCCTGTTATTAGTAGTATGGGGTCTACAGACTGTGTAGTTCCAGTATGGAGTCCTGTTATTAGTAGTATGGGGTCTATTGGCTGTGTAGTCCCAGTATGGAGTGCTGTTATTAGTAGTATGGGGTCTACGGATTGTGTAGTCCCAGTATGGAGTCCTGTTATTCGTAGTATGGGGTCTACAGACTGTATAGTTCCAGTATGGAGTGCTGTTCTGAGCAGTATGGGGTCTACGGACTGTGTAGTCCCAGTATGGAGTCCTGTTATTAGTAGTATGGGGTCTACGGACTGTGTAGTCCCAGTATGGAGTGCTGTTATTAGTAGTATGGGGTCTACGGACTGTGTAGTCCCAGTATGGAGTCCTGTTATTAGTAGTATGGGGTCTACAGACTGTGTAGTCCCAGTATGGAGTGCTGTTATTAGTAGTATGGGGTCTACGGACTGTGTAGTCCCAGTATGGAGTGCTGTTATTAGTAGTATGGGGTCTACGGACTGTGTAGTCCCAGTATGGAGTCCTGTTATTAGTAGTATGGGGTCTACGGACTGTGTAGTTCCAGAATGGAGTCCTGTTATTAGTAGTATGGGGTCTACGGACTGTGTAGTTCCAGTATGGAGTGCTGTTCTGAGTAGTATGGGGTCTATGGACTCTGTAGTCCCAGTATGGAGTGCTGTTCTGAGTAGTATGGGGTCTACGGACTGTGTAGTCCCAGTATGGAGTCCTGTTATTAGTAGTATAGGGTCTACGGACTGTGTAGTCCCAGTATGGAGGGCTGTTATTAGTAGTATGGGGTCTACAGACTGTGTAGTTCCAGTATGGAGTCTTGTTATTAGTAGTATGGGGTCTATGGACTGTGTAGTCCCAGTATGGAGTGCTGTTCTGAGTAGTATGGGGTCTACGGACTGTGTAGTCCCAGTATGGAGTGCTGTTATTAGTAGTATGGGGTCTACGGACTGTGTAGTCCCAGTATGGAGTGCTGTTATTAGTAGTATGGGGTCTACAGACTGTGTAGTTCCAGTATGGAGTGCTGTTCTGAGCAGTTTGGGGTCTACGGACTGTGTAGTCCCAGTATGGAGTCCTGTTATTAGTAGTATGGGGTCTACGGACTGTGTAGTTCCAGTATGGAGTCCTGTTATTAGTAGTATGGGGTCTATTGGCTGTGTAGTCCCAGTATGGAGTGCTGTTATTAGTAGTATGGGGTCTACGGACTGTGTAGTCCCAGTATGGAGTCCTGTTATTAGTAGTATGGGGTCTACAGACTGTGTAGTTCCAGAATGGAGTCCTGTTATTAGTAGTATGGGGTCTACGGACTGTGTAGTCCCAGTATGGAGTCCTGTTATTAGTAGTATGGGGTCTACGGACTGTGTAGTCCCAGTATGGAGTGCTGTTCTGAGTAGTATGGGGTCTACAGACTGTGTAGTTCCAGTATGGAGTCTTGTTATTAGTAGTATGGGGTCTATGGACTGTGTAGTCCCAGTATGGAGTGCTGTTCTGAGTAGTATGGGGTCTACGGACTGTGTAGTCCCAGTATGGAGTGCTGTTATTAGTAGTATGGGGTCTACGGACTGTGTAGTCCCAGTATGGAGTGCTGTTATTAGTAGTATGGGGTCTACAGACTGTGTAGTTCCAGTATGGAGTGCTGTTCTGAGCAGTTTGGGGTCTACGGACTGTGTAGTCCCAGTATGGAGTCCTGTTATTAGTAGTATGGGGTCTACGGACTGTGTAGTTCCAGTATGGAGTCCTGTTATTAGTAGTATGGGGTCTATTGGCTGTGTAGTCCCAGTATGGAGTGCTGTTATTAGTAGTATGGGGTCTACGGACTGTGTAGTCCCAGTATGGAGTCCTGTTATTAGTAGTATGGGGTCTACAGACTGTGTAGTTCCAGAATGGAGTCCTGTTATTAGTAGTATGGGGTCTACGGACTGTGTAGTCCCAGTATGGAGGGCTGTTATTAGTAGTATGGGGTCTACAGACTGTGTAGTTCCAGTATGGAGTCTTGTTATTAGTAGTATGGGGTCTATGGACTGTGTAGTCCCAGTATGGAGTGCTGTTCTGAGTAGTATGGGGTCTACGGACTGTGTAGTCCCAGTATGGAGTGCTGTTATTAGTAGTATGGGGTCTACGGACTGTGTAGTCCCAGTATGGAGTGCTGTTATTAGTAGTATGGGGTCTACAGACTGTGTAGTTCCAGTATGGAGTGCTGTTCTGAGCAGTTTGGGGTCTACGGACTGTGTAGTCCCAGTATGGAGTCCTGTTATTAGTAGTATGGGGTCTACGGACTGTGTAGTTCCAGTATGGAGTCCTGTTATTAGTAGTATGGGGTCTATTGGCTGTGTAGTCCCAGTATGGAGTGCTGTTATTAGTAGTATGGGGTCTACGGACTGTGTAGTCCCAGTATGGAGTGCTGTTATTAGTAGTATGGGGTCTACGGACTGTGTAGTCCCAGTATGGAGTGCTGTTATTAGTAGTATGGGGTCTACGGACTGTGTAGTTCCAATATGGAGTCCTGTTATTAGTAGTATGGGGTCTACGGACTGTGTAGTTCCAGAATGGAGTCCTGTTATTAGTGGTATGGGGTCTATTGGCTGTGTAGTCCCAGTATGGAGTGCTGTTATTAGTAGTATGGGGTCTACGGACTGTGTAGTCCCAGTTTGGAGTCCTGTTATTAGTAGTATGGGGTCTACGGACTGTGTAGTTCCAATATGGAGTCCTGTTATTAGTAGTATGGGGTCTACGGACTGTGTAGTCCCAGTATGGAGTGCTGTTATTAGTAGTATGGGGTCTACGGACTGTGTAGTCCCAGAATGGAGTGCTGTTATTAGTAGTATGGGGTCTACGGACTGTGTAGTTCCAATATGGAGTCCTGTTATTAGTAGTATGGGGTCTACGGACTGTGTAGTTCCAGAATGGAGTCCTGTTATTAGTAGTATGGGGTCTATGGACTGTGTAGTCCCAGTATGGAGTCCTGTTATTAGTAGTATGGGGTCTACGGACTGTGTAGTCCCAGTATGGAGTCCTGTTATTAGTAGTATGGGGTCTACGGACTGTGTAGTTCCAGAATAGAGTCCTGTTATTAGTAGTATGGGGTCTATTGGCTGTGTAGTCCCAGTATGGAGTCCTGTTATTAGTAGTATGGGGTCTACGGACTGTGTAGTCCCAGTATGGAGTCCTGTTATTAGTAGTATGGGGTCTATTGGCTGTGTAGTCCCAGTATGGAGTGCTGTTATTAGTAGTATGGGGTCTACGGACTGTGTAGTCCCAGTATGGAGTGCTGTTATTAGTAGTATGGGGTCTACGGACTGTGTAGTCCCAGTATGGAGTCCTGTTATTAGTAGTATGGGGTCTACGGACTGTGTAGTTCCAGAATGGAGTCCTGTTATTAGTAGTATGGGGTCTACGGACTGTGTAGTTCCAGTATGGAGTGCTGTTCTGAGTAGTATGGGGTCTATGGACTCTGTAGTCCCAGTATGGAGTGCTGTTCTGAGTAGTATGGGGTCTACGGACTGTGTAGTCCCAGTATGGAGTCCTGTTATTAGTAGTATAGGGTCTACGGACTGTGTAGTCCCAGTATGGAGTCCTGTTATTAGTAGTATGGGGTCTACAGACTGTGTAGTTCCAGTATGGAGTCTTGTTATTAGTAGTATGGGGTCTATGGACTGTGTAGTCCCAGTATGGAGTCCTGTTATTAGTAGTATGGGGTCTACGGACTGTGTAGTCCCAGTATGGAGTCCTGTTATTAGTAGTATGGGGTCTACGGACTGTGTAGTCCCAGTATGGAGTCCTGTTATTAGTAGTATGGGGTCTACGGACTGTGTAGTTCCAGAATAGAGTCCTGTTATTAGTAGTATGGGGTCTATTGGCTGTGTAGTCCCAGTATGGAGTCCTGTTATTAGTAGTATGGGGTCTACGGACTGTGTAGTCCCAGTATGGAGTCCTGTTATTAGTAGTATGGGGTCTACAGACTGTGTAGTTCCAGAATGGAGTCCTGTTATTAGTAGTATGGGGTCTATTGGCTGTGTAGTCCCAGTATGGAGTGCTGTTATTAGTAGTATGGGGTCTACGGACTGTGTAGTCCCAGTATGGAGTGCTGTTATTAGTAGTATGGGGTCTACGGACTGTGTAGTCCCAGTATGGAGTCCTGTTATTAGTAGTATGGGGTCTACGGACTGTGTAGTTCCAGAATGGAGTCCTGTTATTAGTAGTATGGGGTCTACGGACTGTGTAGTTCCAGTATGGAGTGCTGTTCTGAGTAGTATGGGGTCTATGGACTCTGTAGTCCCAGTATGGAGTGCTGTTCTGAGTAGTATGGGGTCTACGGACTGTGTAGTCCCAGTATGGAGTCCTGTTATTAGTAGTATAGGGTCTACGGACTGTGTAGTCCCAGTATGGAGTGCTGTTATTAGTAGTATGGGGTCTACAGACTGTGTAGTCCCAGTATGGAGTCCTGTTATTAGTAGTATAGGGTCTACGGACTGTGTAGTTCCAGTATGGAGTGCTGTTCTGAGCAGTATGGGGTCTACGGACTGTGTAGTCCCAGTATGGAGTCCTGTTAGATACAAATGCCACTGATGCATCTCAGTACAACCTATTTACTGGGAAACACCCTATAATGGACCTGAACAGTAACAGGGCACTACTCCAATATACAATATATCCTACAGAAAACACTCCGGAGTATCAGAAAACCCGACAAGATATAAAAAATGTAACAAATTTTTATTAAATAATATACTCACAATATAATAATACATATTACAGACAAGGAACACGTGTAATACATGTACGGCAGATCACTACCACTGCAAATAGCACCATGGGTATACGAGAAGAGCAATAGCTCAATACTGGCTAAAAAAGCACATAGGTCTGTCACTACCTAATTAGTAAAGTGCATAGTGCCTCTGGGGTGCATACCAAGACCTCATGTCGCCATATATCTCTCATAATCAAACCTACAATAGGTGAATATAGCAATAGCCAGGGCTTTGCCCATCTTACCCAACATCTGATGGTGCCAGTGTGTGTCTGAAGGCCCCGACGCGCGTTTCGCGTAAGCTTCCTCGGGGGGTCATATGGAGTGCTGTTCTGAGTAGTATGGGGTCTGCGGACTGTGTAGTCCCAGTATGGAGTCCTGTTATTAGTAGTATGGGGTCTACAGACTGTGTAGTTCCAGAATGGAGTCCTGTTATTAGTAGTATGGGGTCTACAGACTGTGTAGTTCCAGTATGGAGTGCTGTTCTGAGCAGTATGGGGTCCACGGACTGTGTAGTCCCAGTATGGAGTCCTGTTATTAGTAGTATGGGGTCTACGGACTGTGTAGTTCCAGTATGGAGTCCTGTTATTAGTAGTATGGGGTCTATTGGCTGTGTAGTCCCAGTATGGAGTCCTGTTATTAGTAGTATGGGGTCTACGGACTGTGTAGTCCCAGTATGGAGTCCTGTTATTAGTAGTATGGGGTCTACAGACTGTGTAGTTCCAGAATGGAGTCCTGTTATTAGTAGTATGGGGTCTATTGGCTGTGTAGTCCCAGTATGGAGTGCTGTTATTAGTAGTATGGGGTCTACGGACTGTGTAGTCCCAGTATGGAGTGCTGTTATTAGTAGTATGGGGTCTACGGACTGTGTAGTCCCAGTATGGAGTGCTGTTATTAGTAGTATGGGGTCTACGGACTGTGTAGTTCCAATATGGAGTCCTGTTATTAGTAGTATGGGGTCTACGGACTGTGTAGTTCCAGAATGGAGTCCTGTTATTAGTAGTATGGGGTCTATTGGCTGTGTAGTTCCAGTATGGAGTGCTGTTATTAGTAGTATGGGGTCTATTGGCTGTGTAGTCCCAGTATGGAGTCCTGTTATTAGTAGTATGGGGTCTACGGACTGTGTAGTTCCAGTATGGAGTGCTGTTATTAGTAGTATGGGGTCTATTGGCTGTGTAGT
Source organism: Ranitomeya imitator (assembly GCF_032444005.1). Classification (NCBI taxonomy): domain Eukaryota; kingdom Metazoa; phylum Chordata; class Amphibia; order Anura; family Dendrobatidae; genus Ranitomeya; species Ranitomeya imitator. Next base: position 224,325,516 of record NC_091288.1, on the reverse strand, counting down.
CCCAGTATGGAGTGCTGTTATTAGTAGTATGGGGTCTACGGACTGTGTAGTCCCAGTATGGAGTCCTGTTATTAGTAGTATGGGGTCTACGGACTGTGTAGTTCCAATATGGAGTCCTGTTATTAGTAGTATGGGGTCTACGGACTGTGTAGTCCCAGTATGGAGTGCTGTTATTAGTAGTATGGGGTCTACGGACTGTGTAGTCCCAGAATGGAGTGCTGTTATTAGTAGTATGGGGTCTACGGACTGTGTAGTTCCAATATGGAGTCCTGTTATTAGTAGTATGGGGTCTACGGACTGTGTAGTTCCAGAATGGAGTCCTGTTATTAGTAGTATGGGGTCTATGGACTGTGTAGTCCCAGTATGGAGTCCTGTTATTAGTAGTATGGGGTCTACGGACTGTGTAGTCCCAGTATGGAGTCCTGTTATTAGTAGTATGGGGTCTACGGACTGTGTAGTTCCAGAATAGAGTCCTGTTATTAGTAGTATGGGGTCTATTGGCTGTGTAGTCCCAGTATGGAGTCCTGTTATTAGTAGTATGGGGTCTACGGACTGTGTAGTCCCAGTATGGAGTCCTGTTATTATTAGTATGGGGTCTACGGACTGTGTAGTTCCAGAATAGAGTCCTGTTATTAGTAGTATGGGGTCTATTGGCTGTGTAGTCCCAGTATGGAGTCCTGTTATTAGTAGTATGGGGTCTACGGACTGTGTAGTCCCAGTATGGAGTCCTGTTATTAGTAGTAAGGGGTCTATTGGCTGTGTAGTCCCAGTATGGAGTCCTGTTATTAGTAGTATGGGGTCTATGGACTGTGTAGTCCCAGTATGGAGTGCTGTTCTGAGCAGTATGGGGTCTACGGACTGTGTAGTCCCAGTATGGAGTCCTGTTATTAGTAGTATGGGGTCTACGGACTGTGTAGTCCCAGTATGGAGTCCTGTTATTAGTAGTATGGGGTCTACGGACTGTGTAGTTCCAGAATGGAGTCCTGTTATTAGTAGTATGGGGTCTACGGACTGTGTAGTTCCAATATGGAGTCCTGTTATTAGTAGTATGGGGTCTACGGACTGTGTAGTTCCAGAATGGAGTCCTGTTATTAGTAGTATGGGGTCTACGGACTGTGTAGTCCCAGTATGGAGTGCTGTTATTAGTAGTATGGGGTCTACGGACTGTGTAGTCCCAGTATGGAGTGCTGTTATTAGTAGTATGGGGTCTACGGACTGTGTAGTCCCAGTATGGAGTGCTGTTATTAGTAGTATGGGGTCTACGGACTGTGTAGTCCCAGTATGGAGTGCTGTTATTAGTAGTATGGGGTCTACGGACTGTGTAGTTCCAGTATGGAGTCCTGTTATTAGTAGTATGGGGTCTATGGACTGTGTAGTCCCAGTATGGAGTCCTGTTATTAGTAGTATGGGGTCTACGGACTGTGTAGTTCCAGTATGGAGTGCTGTTCTGAGTAGTATGGGGTCTACGGACTGTGTAGTCCCAGTATGGAGTCCTGTTATTAGTAGTATGAGGTCCACGGACTGTGTAGTCCCAGTATGGAGTGCTGTTATTAGTAGTATGGGGTCTACGGACTGTGTAGTTCCAGTATGGAGTCCTGTTATTAGTAGTATGGGGTCTATGGACTGTGTAGTCCCAGTATGGAGTCCTGTTATTAGTAGTATGGGGTCTACGGACTGTGTAGTTCCAGTATGGAGTGCTGTTCTGAGTAGTATGGGGTCTATGGACTCTGTAGTCCCAGTATGGAGTGCTGTTCTGAGTAGTATGGGGTCTACGGACTGTGTAGTCCCAGTATGGAGTCCTGTTATTAGTAGTATGGGGTCTACGGACTGTGTAGTCCCAGTATGGAGTGCTGTTATTAGTATTATGGGGTCTACAGACTGTGTAGTTCCAGTATGGAGTCCTGTTATTAGTAGTATGGGGTCTATGGACTGTGTAGTCCCAGTATGGAGTGCTGTTCTGAGTAGTATGGGGTCTACGGACTGTGTAGTCCCAGTATGGAGTCCTGTTATTAGTAGTATGGGGTCCACGGACTGTGTAGTCCCAGTATGGAGTGCTGTTATTAGTAGTATGGGGTCTACGGACTGTGTAGTTCCAGTATGGAGTCCTGTTATTAGTAGTATGGGGTCTATGGACTGTGTAGTCCCAGTATGGAGTGCTGTTCTGAGTAGTATGGGGTCTACGGACTGTGTAGTCCCAGTATGGAGTCCTGTTATTAGTAGTATGGGGTCCACGGACTGTGTAGTCCCAGTATGGAGTGCTGTTATTAGTAGTATGGGGTCTACGGACTGTGTAGTTCCAGTATGGAGTCCTGTTATTAGTAGTATGGGGTCTATGGACTGTGTAGTCCCAGTATGGAGTGCTGTTCTGAGTAGTATGGGGTCTACGGACTGTGTAGTCCCAGTATGGAGTCCTGTTATTAGTAGTATGGGGTCCACGGACTGTGTAGTCCCAGTATGGAGTGCTGTTATTAGTAGTATGGGGTCTACGGACTGTGTAGTCCCAGTATGGAGTCCTGTTATTAGTAGTATGGGGTCTACAGACTGTGTAGTTCCAGTATGGAGTCCTGTTATTAGTAGTATGGGGTCTATGGACTGTGTAGTCCCAGTATGGAGTGCTGTTCTGAGTAGTATGGGGTCTACGGACTGTGTAGTCCCAGTATGGAGTCCTGTTATTAGTAGTATGGGGTCCACGGACTGTGTAGTCCCAGTATGGAGTGCTGTTATTAGTAGTATGGGGTCTACGGACTGTGTAGTTCCAGTATGGAGTCCTGTTATTAGTAGTATGGGGTCTATGGACTGTGTAGTCCCAGTATGGAGTGCTGTTATTAGTAGTATGGGGTCTACGGACTGTGTAGTTCCAGTATGGAGTGCTGTTCTGAGTAGTATGGGGTCTATGGACTCTGTAGTCCCAGTATGGAGTGCTGTTCTGAGTAGTATGGGGTCTACGGACTGTGTAGTCCCAGTATGGAGTCCTGTTATTAGTAGTATGGGGTCTACGGACTGTGTAGTCCCAGTGTGGAGTGCTGTTATTAGTATTATGGGGTCTACAGACTGTGTAGTTCCAGTATGGAGTCCTGTTATTAGTAGTATGGGGTCTATGGACTGTGTAGTCCCAGTATGGAGTGCTGTTCTGAGTAGTATGGGGTCTGCGGACTGTGTAGTCCCAGTATGGAGTCCTGTTATTAGTAGTATGGGGTCTACAGACTGTGTAGTTCTAGTATGGAGTGTTGTTCTGAGCAGTATGGGGTCTACGGACTGTGTAGTCCCAGTATGGAGTCCTGTTATTAGTAGTATGGGGTCTACGGACTGTGTAGTTCCAGTATGGAGTCCTGTTATTAGTAGTATGGGGTCTATTGGCTGTGTAGTCCCAGTATGGAGTGCTGTTATTAGTAGTATGGGGTCTACGGACTGTGTAGTCCCAGTATGGAGTCCTGTTATTAGTAGTATGGGGTCTACAGACTGTGTAGTTCCAGTATGGAGTGCTGTTCTGAGCAGTATGGGGTCTACGGACTGTGTAGTCCCAGTATGGAGTCCTGTTATTAGTAGTATGGGGTCTACGGACTGTGTAGTTCCAGAATGGAGTCCTGTTATTAGTAGTATGGGGTCTATTGGCTGTGTAGTCCCAGTATGGAGTGCTGTTATTAGTAGTATGGGGTCTACGGACTGTGTAGTCCCAGTATGGAGTGCTGTTATTAGTAGTATGGGGTCTACGGACTGTGTAGTTCCAATATGGAGTCCTGTTATTAGTAGTATGGGGTCTACGGACTGTGTAGTTCCAGAATGGAGTCCTGTTATTAGTAGTATGGGGTCTATGGACTGTGTAGTCCCAGTATGGAGTCCTGTTATTAGTAGTATGGGGTCTACGGACTGTGTAGTCCCAGTATGGAGTCCTGTTATTAGTAGTATGGGGTCTACGGACTGTGTAGTTCCAGAATGGAGTCCTGTTTTTAGTAGTATGGGGTCTATTGGCTGTGTAGTCCCAGTATGGAGTCCTGTTATTAGTAGTATGGGGTCTACGGACTGTTTAGTCCCAGTATGGAGTCCTGTTATTATTAGTATGGGGTCTACGGACTGTGTAGTTCCAGAATGGGGTCCTGTTATTAGTAGTATGGGGTCTATTGGCTGTGTAGTCCCAGTATGGAGTCCTGTTATTAGTAGTATGGGGTCTACGGACTGTGTAGTCCCAGTATGGAGTGCTGTTATTAGTAGTATGGGGTCTACGGACTGTGTAGTCCCAGTATGGAGTGCTGTTATTAGTAGTATGGGGTCTACGGACTGTGTCGTCCCAGTATGGAGTCCTGTTATTATTAGTATGGGGTCTACGGACTGTGTAGTTCCAGAATGGAGTCCTGTTATTAGTAGTATGGGGCCTACGGACTGTGTAGTCCCAGTATGGAGTCCTGTTATTAGTAGTATGGGGTCTACGGACTGTGTAGTCCCAGTATGGAGTGCTGTTATTAGTAGTATGGGGTCTACGGACTGTGTAGTCCCAGTATGGAGTCCTGTTATTAGTAGTATGGGGTCTACGGACTGTGTAGTTCCAGAATGGAGTCCTGTTATTAGTAGTATGGGGTCTATTGGCTGTGTAGTCCCAGTATGGAGTCCTGTTATTAGTAGTATGGGGTCTACGGACTGTGTAGTCCCAGTATGGAGTGCTGTTATTAGTAGTATGGGGTCTACGGACTGTGTAGTCCCAGTATGGAGTGCTGTTATTAGTAGTATGGGGTCTACGGACTGTGTCGTCCCAGTATGGAGTCCTGTTATTATTAGTATGGGGTCTACGGACTGTGTAGTTCCAGAATGGAGTCCTGTTATTAGTAGTATGGGGCCTACGGACTGTGTAGTCCCAGTATGGAGTCCTGTTATTAGTAGTATGGGGTCTACGGACTGTGTAGTCCCAGTATGGAGTGCTGTTATTAGTAGTATGGGGTCTACGGACTGTGTAGTCCCAGTATGGAGTGCTGTTATTAGTAGTATGGGGTCTACGGACTGTGTAGTTCCAGTATGGAGTCCTGTTATTAGTAGTATGGGGTCTACGGACTGTGTAGTTCCAGTATGGAGTGCTGTTCTGAGTAGTATGGGGTCTATGGACTCTGTAGTCCCAGTATGGAGTGCTGTTCTGAGTAGTATGGGGTCTACGGTGTCACGATCTATGTTTGGATCTGTCCGAAGACTTACCGGTTGGAGTTACCCTCTGTAATGCCCATTCACAACTCATTCCACAGGTCGGCGCTCTGGAGATTTTGTGCAGCCTACGTTGTCATCTCCATCGTGCTGTGTTCACCGTAAACCTGAGGGTCAGGTGACTGAGGAGGTGAACTCTGGTGAATCGAGACGTTCTCACTGTAGGTTGTTTACTGGTGAGGTCCAGTGTTGAGGGTCCAGAGGCCCCTCATTGAAAGGGGGGTATTGTCATGATCTATGTTTGGATCTGTGGCAGATCTGGCTTCCTTCAGATTTAAACGTTTTTTCCTTTCTGGTCATTGGGGGTTAATGCAGTTTTCTCCCCCCGGTGGCCGCTGGTGTTATTGCATTGCTGCTGGGTCAGCTGATGTTTGTTACCACTCCCACCTTCCTTTAAAAGGTCACCTGGTGCATCAGCTGACTGTTGGTTATACAGGTCCTTTGGATACCAACCTTTCTGGAATTGCTGCTTGTTAAGTGCTTTGGTTCTGCAGCTGAATCCTGATTCCTGGAGCCTTACTCTGCTGTGCGGTGCATTGCAGCAGAGAAAGCTAAGTGTGCTGTTATTGTTTCGTTGTCCCTTTGTTGTGTAACTCTCCTTGCGTTGTATTAGTGCAGCGGTGGGACCAGTGATCTCACCTGCCAGTTCCCTACATGGGGATTAGAGCAGGGCAAGTGAGGGACAAGGTATCCTGGTCGGCGACGGGTTAAAAGAACCCGTATATGGACGATAGTAAGATCAGGGCACAGCCTCAGGTGAGTGCAGGGGGTGCCCATTCCCCGTTCCCTACCGTCAGGGCCCACCGTTGTTAAAGTGTCCCCGGTGTACCCTTGTGCGTTCCGTCGTTTTGTGACCAACCCGTCAGGTCGTCTTACACCAGGACAGTCACTTTGTGACATTATAACCAACCTTCACATTTTTTTTCTGGTGAGCTATGGCTCAAATGCAGGCCTTTGCCCAACTGCTTCAGACCCTCACCAACGAGTTTAAGGTGCTGCATGGTGAGGTGGAGCAGCAGCTACAGCAGTTGGTGGGGTTTTGGGCTACGGCCCAGGTTAATGCTCCACCTGAGCCCAAGTTATCTCTTCCTGACAGGTTCTCTGGTGGGAGAGATAAATTTTTGGTTTTTAAGGAGGCCTGTAAGTTATACTTCAGGCTCCGCCCTCGTTCATCAGGGAGTGAGGAACAACGGGTGGGAATCATCGTTTCCCTTCTTAAGGGTGATCCCCAATCCTGGGCCTTCTCCCTGTCGACCGGTTCTCAATCTCTACGGTCAGTGGACGAGTTTTTTGCAGCTCTGGCGCTGGTGTATGGTGACCCGGACGGCGTCTCCTTGGCGGAATCTCGTCTCCGTAAGATCACGCAGGGGGCTCGGCCGGCGGAGTACTGTTCAGAGTTCAGGAGGTGGGCCACTGACACACAGTGGAATGACCTGGCCCTTAGGAGCCATTTTGTGCAGGGTCTGTCCCCTAGGTTGCAAGATACTCTGGTACAGTACGCCGCCCCCAAGTCGTTGGAGGCCGCCATGTCCCTTGCCATCCGAGTGGATAGACGCTTGAGGGAGAGACATACACCAAATGTGCCCCCGGTAGTCCTTGCTAGGGAGGACACACCTGACCAGGTGGACGAACCCATGCAGGTGGGAGGAGTTGCTTCTCAAACGAGGTTGTCTGGGGTTCGCCGTGGTGTGGGGGCATGATTTTACTGTGGACAGACTGGTCATTATATCAATGTCTGCCCAGCTCGCGCCAAAAAACCTGTTCCATCTAAAAAGCCGTGTCCCCCTGGTTGTGTGGAAGGATGCGACCAGGAAGTGTATATTTCCTCCATTTTCTCGTCTCAGTGTACCTTACCTGCTGAGGTGGTTATTGGTGGGGTAACTGAGAATGTTCCGGTGCTTGTGGACAGTGGAGCAGGAGTCAATTTGGTGGATGCTCATTTTGTCCAGTCCCATGGCCTGATGAGTAGGTCGCTAGCGAAACCCCTAAGTGTCCAGGCCATTGACTCTGCCCCACTCAGCCATGGGAGCATTACCCAAGTCGTAGACAATATACATCTGCGTATAGGGGCTTGTCATGAAGAGTTCCTGTCATGTTACGTCTTGGGGGGAATACCAACTCCCATGGTCTTAGGTCTCCCTTGGTTGAAAAAACACAACCCGGTCATTGACTGGCAGTCCAGAGAAGTAGTCAGCTGGGGTCAGTCGTGTGAGGGCTGCTGCCCTGGAGCTACGATCTCAGCCGTCCTTCTACAACCTACCCCTTCTTCTCCAGTGGGGGCAGTAGAGGTGCTCGAAGGCAGTAAGAGCAAGACTCTACCCTCACTACGTTCTAACCCGATATGTCAAAGACCTCTCACGAGGAAGGGTCATAGGAGGGTAGTGGTTCCCTCGGTGCATAGTGGGGGTGTGAGTTTGGTGACACAGGGGGGCGCCTCTGTTGTCGGTTCTGTAAAGAGTTCACCATCTTGTGGCAGACGCATGCGTGAAAATAAACATCCAGGTCCGGACCTGTGTGTGAATGATTACGTATGGGTGTCCACCAAAAATATCAGGTGGAAGTGTGGAACTGGAATCTGGAGTTCGAGGGTAATCGGGCCATATTGGGTGTCAGCCACTGTCGGTCCGAAGACTTACCGGTTGGAGTTACCCTCTGTAATGCCCATACACAACTCATTCCACAGGTCGGCGCTCTGGAGATTTGTCCAGCCTACGTTGTCATCTCCATCGTGCTGTGTTCACCGTAAACCTGAGGGTCAGGTGACTGAGGAGGTGAACTCTGGTGAATCGAGACGTTCTCACTGTAGGTTGTTTACTGGTGAGGTCCAGTGTTGAGGGTCCAGAGTCCCCTCATTGAAAGGGGGGTACTGTCACGATCTATGTTTGGATCTGTGGCAGATCTGGCTTCCTTCAGATTAAAACGTTTTTTTTCCTTTCTGGTCATTGGGGGTTAATGCAGATTTCTTCCCCCGGTGGCCGCTGGTGATATTGCATTGCTGCTGGGTCAGCTGATGTTTGTTACCACTCCCACCATCCTTTATAAGGTCACCTGGTGCATCAGCTGACTGTTGGTTATACAGGTCCTTTGGATACCAACCTTTCTGGAAGTGCTGCTTGCTAAGTGCTTTGGTTCTGCAGTTGAATCCTCATTCCTGGTGCCTTACTCTGCTGTGCGGTGCATTGCAGCAGATAAAGCTAAGTGTGGTGTTATTGTTTCGTTGTCCCTTTGTTGTGTAACTTTCCCAGCGTTGTATTAGTGCAGCGGTGGGACCAGTGCTCTCACCTGCCAGTTCCCTACATAGGGATTAGAGCAGGGCAAGTGAGGGACAAGGTATCCTGGTCGGCGACAGGTTGAAAGAACCCATATAGGGACGGTAGTAAGATCAGGGCACAGCCTCAGGTGAGTGCAGGAGGTGCCCATTCCCTACCGTCAGGGCCCACCGTTGTTAAAGTGTCCCCGGTGTACCCTTGTGTGTTCCGTTGTTTTGTGACCGACCCGTCAGGTCGTGCTACACCAGGACAGTCACTTCGTGACATACGGACTGTGTAGTCCCAGTATGTACGCTGTAATCCCAGAATGAAATATAACCGGGCATAACAGGCGATCGTGGACCAGACACGTGTGACTACATCTGTCAGGACTGGTTTCCAGAGAAGACACATCTATTGTACATGGCGAGATGTCTACAGAACACAGTCTATCCATAGGGGCTGGAAACCTCCCATCTTGCTGTCCATCTGGAACATCACACAGCTTTCCGGAACCATCAAGCATTCTAGTACGATAATGGACAAGAGACTGAGATAAACTAGAACGTTTGTATTTAGGAGAGATCCGAGACAGCAAAATGTTAGAGACTAAGCGAGGACTTCAGGCAGGCAGTCAAAGAGTGATCTGCAGGCAGGACCCCAGGGTCGACACATCTGGGAGAGGAGCAGAGATTCCCGCCACGCTGTGTCCGCCCGACACGTGGAACGTCTGGAGCTGGATATTGGCGGCAGCAAGAACTTCTGGAATATAAGAGAAGAGGGTGAGGACAGAAACCAGGACTAAGAGTCACCAATGAGGAACGGGGACTGGCCATGGCATCACGCCGGCTCAGTGACTAGCACAGCGCACTGGCAGCGCACTGGGGTCCCGAGATGAAATCCCACCAAGGACAATATCTGCACAGAGTCTGAATGTTCTCCCAGTGTTTCCTCTGGTTTCCTTCCACAACCCAGGAACAGAGTGATGTGTGGATTGTGAGGACAGCAATGATGAGGTCTATAAAGCGCAGTGGTATATGTTGACGCTATGTAAGCAAATTAAATAATAAAGAGGAGACTGGACACATCAAAGAATCACAAAAACAGTCAACTTATAAGTTGCCCAACCAATTACCACACTGACGGTTTTCAAGAACTGCTGGTGGAGACTGTCTGTATGATGAGGGAATAGACCATGCACCACAAATGACCGAGTGTTACTCACCTACAAGGTTTGGGAGCTCCGTCTCGCCCATCCACACCAGTAATGTTCCATTCAGAGACACCGGACTTCTAAAGTGAGAGGTTCCAACCTGAATCAGGCAGGGGACATCACCAGTCAATCCCCCAACTAAACGCAGTCCTGCTCCTGACACTTCCAATCTCGTGTCTGCCAAGTCCCCGGAATATTGAGAATTCACCTGAAAGAGAATGCAGTGTGATGATGGCGGCGGAGCGACCATGGAGGGGTATCAAGGTTATTCTGGAGTCTGAGCCATATATCCTGAGGACACTATACTGCCGGACCCAACATACTGATGATGGCGGCTGAGGGACCATGGAGGGGTATCAAGGTTATTCTGGAGTCTGAGCCATATATCCTGAGGAGACTATACTGCCGGACCCAACATACTGATGATGGCGGCTGAGGGACCATGGAGGGGTATCAAGGTTATTCTGGAGTCTGAGCCATATATCCTAAGGACACTATACTGCCGGACCCAACATACTGATGATGGCGGCTGAGGGACCATGGAGGGGTATCAAGGTTATTCTGGAGTCTGAGCCATATATCCTGAGGAGACTATACTGCCGGACCCAACATACTGATGATGGCGGCTGAGGGACCATGGAGGGGTATCAAGGTTATTCTGGAGTCTGAGCCATATATCCTGAGGACACTATACCGCCGGACCCAACATACTGATGATGGCGGCTGAGGGACCATGGAGTCCAAGGTCATTCTGGAGCCTGAGCCATATATCCTGAGGACACTATACCGCCGGACCCAACATACTGATGATGGCGGCTGAGCGACCATGAAGGGTATCAACGCTATTCTGGAGTCTGAGCCATATATCCTGAGGACACTATACTGCCGGACCCAACATACTAATGATGGCGGCTGAGGGACCATGGAGGGGTATCAAGGTTATTCTGGAGTCTGAGCCATATATCCTGAGGAGACTATACCGCCGGACCCAACATACTGATGATGGCGGCTGAGGGACCATGGAGTCCAAGGTCATTCTGGAGCCTGAGCCATATATCCTGAGGACACTATACTGCCGGACCCAACATACTGATGATGGCGGCTGAGCGACCATGAAGGGTATCAAGGCTATTCTGGAGTCTGAGCCATATATCCTGAGGACACTATACCGCCGGACCCAACATACTGATGATGGCGGCTGAGGGACCATGGAGGGTATCAAGGCTATTCTGGAGTCTGAGCCATATATCCTGAGGACACTATACCGCCGGACCCAACATACTGATGATGGCGGCTGAGGGACCATGGAGTCCAAGGTCATTCTGGAGCCTGAGCCATATATCCTGAGGACACTATACCGCCGGACCCAACATACTGATGATGGCGGCTGAGCGACCATGAAGGGTATCAAGGCTATTCTGGAGTCTGAGCCATATATCCTGAGGACACTATACCGCCGGACCCAACATACTGATGATGGCGGCTGAGGGACCATGAAGGGTATCAAGGCTATTCTGGAGTCTGAGCCATTTATCCTGAGGACACTATACCGCCGGACCCAACATACTGATGATGGCGGCTGAGCGACCATGAAGGGTATCAAGGCTATTCTGGAGTCTGAGCCATTTATCCTGAGGACACTATACCGCCGGACCCAACATACTGATGATGGCGGCTGAGGGACCATGGAGGGGTATCAAGGTTATTCTGGAGTCTGAGCCATATATCCTGAGGAGACTATACCGCCGGACCCAACATACTGATGATGGCGGCTGAGGGACCATGGAGTCCAAGGTCATTCTGGAGCCTGAGCCATATATCCTGAGGACACTATACTGCCGGACCCAACATACTGATGATGGCGGCTGAGCGACCATGAAGGGTATCAAGGCTATTCTGGAGTCTGAGCCATTTATCCTGAGGACACTATACCGCCGGACCCAACATACTGATGATGGCGGCTGAGGGACCATGGAGGGGTATCAAGGGTATTCTGGAGTCTGAGCCATATATCCTGAGGACACTATACCGCCGGACCCAACATACTGATGATGGCGGCTGAGCGACCATGAAGGGTATCAAGGGTATTCTGGAGTCTGAGCCATTTATCCTGAGGACACTATACCGCCGGACCCAACATACTGATGATGGCGGCTGAGGGACCATGGAGTCCAAGGTCATTCTGGAGTCTGAGCCATATATCCTGAGGACACTATACTGCCGGACCCAACATACTGATGATGGCGGCTGAGGGACCATGAAGGGTATCAAGGTTATTCTGGAGTCTGAGCCATTTATCCTGAGGACAGTATACCGCCGGACCCAACATACTGATGATGGCGGCTGAGCGACCATGAAGGGTATCAAGGGTATTCTGGAGTCTGAGCCATTTATGCTGAGGACACTATACCGCCGGACCCAACATACTGATGATGGCGGCTGAGCGACCATGAAGGGTATCAAGGGTATTCTGGAGTCTGAGCCATTTATCCTGAGGACACTATACCGCCGGACCCAACATACTGATGATGGCGGCGGAGCGACCATGGAGGGTATCAAGGTTATTCTGGAGCCTGAGCCATATATCCTGAGGACACTATACTGCCGGACCCAACATACTAATGATGGCGGCTGAGGGACCATGGAGAGGTATCAAGGTTATTCTGGAGTCTGAGCCATTTATCCTGAGGAGACTATACCGCCGGACCCAACATACTGATGATGGCGGCTGAGGGACCATGGAGGGGTATCAAGGGTATTCTGGAGTCTGAGCCATATATCCTGAGGACACTATACCGCCGGACCCAACATACTGATGATGGCGGCTGAGGGACCATGGAGGGGTATCAAGGGTATTCTGGAGTCTGAGCCATATATCCTGAGGACACTATACCACCGGACCCAACATACTGATGATGGCGGCTGAGCGACCATGAAGGGTATCAAGGGTATTCTGGAGTCTGAGCCATATATCCTGAGGACACTATACCGCCGGACCCAACATACTGATGATGGCGGCTGAGGGACCATGGAGTCCAAGGTCATTCTGGAGTCTGAGCCATATATCCTGAGGACACTATACCGCCGGACCCAACATACTGATGATGGCGGCTGAGCGACCATGAAGGGTATCAAGGCTATTCTGGAGTCTGAGCCATATATCCTGAGGACACTATACCGCCGGACCCAACATACTGATGATGGCGGCTGAGCGACCATGAAGGGTATCAAGGCTATTCTGGAGTCTGAGCCATTTATCCTGAGGACACTATACCGCCGGACCCAACATACTGATGATGGCGGCTGAGGGACCATGGAGGGGTATCAAGGGTATTCTGGAGTCTGAGCCATATATCCTGAGGAGACTATACCACCGGACCCAACATACTGATGATGGCGGCTGAGGGACCATGGAGGGGTATCAAGGTCATTCTGGAGTCTGAGCCATATATCCTGAGGAGACTATACCACCGGACCCAACATACTGATGATGGCGGCTGAGGGACCATGGAGGGGTATCAAGGTCATTCTGGAGTCTGAGCCATATATCCTGAGGAGACTATACCGCCGGACCCAACATACTGATGATGGCGGCTGAGGGACCATGGGGGGTATCAAGGTCATTCTGGAGTCTGAGCCATATATCCTGAGGACACTATACCGCCGGACCCAACATACTGATGATGGCGGCTGAGGGACCATGGAGGGGTATCAAGGGTATTCTGGAGTCTGAGCCATTTATCCTGAGGACACTATACCGCCGGACCCAACATACTGATGATGGCGGCTGAGGGACCATGGAGGGGTATCAAGGTCATTCTGGAGTCTGAGCCATATATCCTGAGGAGACTATACCGCCGGACCCAACATACTGATGATGGCGGCTGAGGGACCATGGGGGGTATCAAGGTCATTCTGGAGTCTGAGCCATATATCCTGAGGACACTATACCGCCGGACCCAACATACTGATGATGGCGGCTGAGGGACCATGGAGGGATATCAAGGTTATTATGGAGTCTAGGCCACATATCCTTATGAGGCGATACCACCGGACCCAACATACTGATGATGGCACCCTATAGTGATATATCACCTGGATTCCGACTTCTTTGGTGAAGAGGCAGGCGTTCACTAGATTAACCTTCTTGTCTGGGTTATGGAGAAGTCCGATAGCGACGGCCGAGCAGAGGAATGAGCCTGAATTCTTCAGAGCGCCTCCTAGTGTTAGAAGAACATGTGGGATAAGCTGAGGGACTCATTGTCCAGCACCAAGCGTTCTCTGGTGACAGATCTGATGACAACGAGCCACGATCACTCCCTCTGCCTTCTGTGGTCTAGTCAGCAGATACGAGGCGACGTCTTGCGACCATGGAGGCTTCTCACCTGAAGTGATCACTTGGATCTCTCCGTGGACTTCTGGTGACAGGGAGCGAAGAAGACGACCCAGCGCTTCCCCCAACCTGACCCAGGGCTTGGTTTCTGGGGAGAAGGCCCTGGTGAGGGCCGGGGCATTGACCTGAGGAGACACAAACAGGTCGGTAGTAACTGAGGTTCACCCACCGATGACCAGTAACCCCGGCACCGGGTCACAGAGCACAAGCTGCCGAGTACCTGGGAATCATCATATGTAAACCGGGCGCCGCCCGAGAACACCAGGACACATGATGACACCATGATTACAAGAGAGGACAAAAGCAGAAGGCAATTAACTCATCACTGCTGAAATAATGAGCAAGAGGTCACATCCATCAGAGGAGGCCAAAAATATAAAAGCAGAAGGCGAAACATTTCCTCTTACTAAAGTCTACAGGAAACTCCTCTGCTCCTCCTAATACTGGACCGACGGACGCCACAGTCTGCTGCACAGGTATAACCACAAGTATAACCACGGACGCCACAGTCTGCTCCACAGGTATCACCACGGACACCACAGTCTGCTCCACAGGTATAACCACGGACACCACAGTCTGCTCCACAGGTATAACCACGGACACCACAGTCTGCTCCACAGGTATAACCACGGACACCACAGTCTGCTCCACAGGTATCACCACGGACGCCACAGTCTGCTCCACAGGTATCACCACGGACGCCACAGTCTGCTCCACAGGCATAACCACGGACACCACAGTCTGCTCCACAGGTATCACCACGGACGCCACAGTCTGCTCCACAGGTATCACCACGGACGCCACAGTCTGCTCCACAGGCATAACCACGGACGCCACAGTCTGCTCCACAGGTATAACCACGGACACCACAGTCTGCTCCACAGGTATAACCACGGACACCACAGTCTGCTCCACAGGTATCACCACGGACGCCACAGTCTGCTCCACAGGTATAACCACGGACGCCACAGTCTGCTCCACAGGTATAACCACGGACACCACAGTCTGCTCCACAGGTATAACCACGGACACCACAGTCTGCTCCACAGGTATAACCACGGACCCCACAGTCTGCTCCACAGGTATAACCACGGACCCCACAGTCTGCTCCACAGGTATAACCACGGACACCACAGTCTGCTCCACAGGTATAACCACGGACACCACAGTCTGCTCCACAGGTATAACCACGGACCCCACAGTCTGCTCCACAGGTATAACCACGGACCCCACAGTCTGCCCCACAGGTATCACTACGGACGCCACAGTCTGCCCCACAGGTATAACCACGGACGCCACAGTCTGCCCCACAGGTATAACCACGGACGCCACAGTCTGCTACACAGGTATAACCACGGACGCCACAGTCTGCCCCACAGGTATCACCACGGACGCCACAGTCTGCTCCACAGGTATAACCACAGGTATAACCACAGACGCCACGGTCTGCTCCACGGGTATAACCACGGACGCCACGGTCTGCTCCACGGGTATAACCACGGACGCCACAGTCTGCTCCACAGGTATAACCACGGACGCCACGGTCTGCTCCACGGGTATAACCACGGACGCCACAGTCTGCTCCACAGGTATCACCACGGACGCCACAGTCTGCTCCACAGGTATAACCACGGACACTACGGTCTGCTCCACAGGTATCACCACGGACGCCACGGTCTGCTCCACGGGTATAACCACGGACGCCACAGTCTGCTCCTCAGGTATAACCACAGGTATAACCACAGACACCACGGTCTGCTCCTCAGGTATAACCACAGGTATAACCACGGATGCCACAGTCTGCTCCTCAGGTATAACCACGGACACCACAGTCTGTCCCCAGGTATAACCACGGACGCCACAGTCTGCTCCACAGGTATCACCACGGACGCCACAGTCTGCTCCACAGGTATAACCACGGACACCACAGTCTGCTCCACAGGTATAACCACGGACCCCACAGTCTGCTCCACAGGTATAATCACAGACGCCACAGTCTGCTCCACAGGTATAACCACGGACACCACAGTCTGCTCCACAGGTATAACCACGGACGCCACAGTCTGCTCCACAGGTATAACCACAGACACCACAGTCTGCTCCACTCCCTATAGGGGGCACTAGAGACCCCGCTCTCCTCTGTGTGTGGGGGGGAAACTGTCAGCTTAGTCCACTGCCCCGATATAGCGCAAGGGGCTGCGTACCTCCTGCTCTGCCCTCTGCTGGACACGCTGAGATCTCACAGGACAGATTTGTTATTTCATCATTGGTTGTAGAACAACTGGATGAGAAAGAGATAAATCGGGGTCCAAGACCCTCAGATACTCACGGCCCCAACAAGAGCCCGCTCCTTCACCAGGTCCACAATCTGCGCAGCGATCTCCTCTCCGCAGCGGTTCTGAGCCTCGTGTGTGCTGGCCCCGAGGTGAGGGAGGCTGATCACTAGTGGGTGGTCTACAAGGGCCCGATCCCGAGGAGGCTCCTGAAAAACGTGCAGTAATGTCATGCGTCAGGATCTGGAGCACCTCGGTCGTCACTCTCCCGGATGTCAGTGTGGGCTGTGCCCTGATCAGGAGCGCTGGTTGTCGGGGTCAGGGGTGCCTCGGTTGTCAGGGTCATGAACGCCTTGGTTGTCGCTCTCCCGGATGTCAGTGTGGGCTGTGCCCTGGCTGTCAGGAGCACCTCAGTCGTCGAAGTCAGGGGCACCACGGTTGTTGCTCTCCCGTATGTCACTGTGGGCTGCGTCCTGGTTGTCGGGGTCAGGGGTGCCTCGGTTGTCAGGGTCAGGGGCGCCTCGGTAGTCAGGATCATGAACGCCTCAGTTGTCGCTCTCCCGGATTTCAGTGTGGGCTGCGCCCTGGTTGGCGGGTGCAGGAGCGCCTCAGTTGTCGCTCTCCCATATGTCACTGTGGGCTGTGCCCTGGCTGTCAGGAGCACCTCAGTCATCGGAGTCAGGGGTGCCTCGGTTGTCGCTCTCCCGTAAGTCACTGTGGGCTGCGTCCTGGTTGTTGGGGTCCGGAGCGCCTCGGTTGTCGCTTTCCCGTATGTCAGTGTGGGCTGTGCCCTGGTTGTCGGGGTCAGGGGCGCCTCGGTTGTCGCTCTCCCGTATGTCAGTGTGGGCTGCTCCCTGGTTGTCGGGGTCATGAGCGCCTCAGTTGTCGCTTTGCCGTATGTCAGTGTGGGCTGTGCCCTGGTTGTCGGGGTCAGGAGCACCTCGGTTGTCGCTCTCCCGTATGTCAGTGTGGGCTGTGCCCTGGTTGTCGGGGTCATGAGCGCCTCGGTTGTCGCTCTCCCGTATGTCAGTGTGGGCTGTGCCCTGGTTGTCGGGGTCAGGAGCGCCTCGGTTGTCGCTCTCCCGTATGTCAGTGTGGGCTGCGCCCTGGTTGTCGGGGTCAGGAGCACCTCGGTTGTCGCTTTCCCGATGTCAGTGTGGGCTGTGCCCTGGTTGTCGGGGTCAGGAGCGCCTCGGTTGTCACTTTCCCGGATGTCATTGTGGGCTGCTCCCTGGTTGTCGGGGTCAGGAGCGTCTCGGTTGTCGCTTTCCCGGATGTCAGTGTGGGCTGTGCCCTGGTTGTCGGGGTCATGAGCGCCTCGGCTGTCGCTCTCCCGGATGTCAGTGTAGGCTGTGCCCTGGTCGTCGGGGTCAGGAGCGCCTCGGTTGTCGCTCTCCTGGATGTCAGTGTGGGCTGCGCCCTGGTTCTCGGGGTCAGGAGCGCCTCGGTTGTCACTTTCGCGTATGTCAGTGTGGGCTGTGCCCTGGTTGTCGGGGTCAGGAGCGCCTCGGTTGTCGCTCTCCCGGATGTCAGTGTAGGCTGCGCCCTGGTTGTCGGGGTCAGGAGCACCTCAGTCGTCGGGGTCATGAACGCCTCGGTTCGTCACTCTCCTGTTGTGAATTCTGTGGCAGAGCTCCCTCCTGTGGTCGTGAGTGGTACTTCGGCTGGTTCTGTCCATGAGCTTCCTTTGGTGGATGTGAGTGGGGCTGCGGCTTCTGAGTTTCCTTCCTCAGGTGATGAGGTTAAGTCGTTAGGTGCTGCTCTATTTAACTCCACCTAGTTCTTTGTTCCTGGCCTCCAGTCAATGTTCTAGTATTGGTCTTGCTCTCTCCTGGATCGTTCTTGTGGCCTGTCTTCCCTGCATAAGCTAAGTTTTGCTTGTGTTATTTTTGTTTGCTATTTTTTCTGTCCAGCTTGCTATATTGGTTTTTCTTGCTTGCTGGAAGCTCTGGGACGCAGAGGAAGCACCTCCGTACCGTTGGTCGGTGCGGAGGGTCTTTTTGCCCCCTCTGCGTGGTTGTTTGTAGGGTTTTGTGTTGACCGCAAAGCAATCTTTCCTATCTTCGGTCTGTTCAGTAAGTTGGGCCTCACTTTGCTAAATCTATTTCATCTCTGTGTTTGTCTTTTCATCTCAACTCACAGTCATTATATGTGGGGGGCTGCCTTTTCCTTTGGGGTATTTCTCTGAGGCAAGGTGGGCTTATTTTTCTTTCTTAGGGCTAGCTAGTTTCTCAGGCTGTGCTCGAGGCGCATAGGACTGGTCAGGAGAGCTCCACGGCTACCTCTAGTGTGGTTGGATAGGATTAGGGATTGCGGTCAACAGAGTTCCCACGTCTCAGAGCTTGTCCTATGTTGTAATGTAATTGTCAGGTCACTTTGTGTGCTCTGAACTTCAAGGTCCATTGTGGTTCTGAATCACCTGTTCATAACACTCTCCTGGATGTCAGTGTGGGCTGTGCCCTGGTTGTCGGGGTCAGGAGCGCCTCAGTCGTCGGGGTCAGGAGCGCCTCGGTTGTCGCTCTCCTGGATGTCAGTGTGGGCTGTGCCCTGGTTGTCGGGGTCAGGAGCGCCTCAGTCGTCGGGGTCAGGAGCGCCTCGGTTGTCGCTCTCCTGGATGTCAGTGTGGGCTGTGCCCTGGTTGTCGGGGTCAGGAGCGCCTCAGTCGTCGGGGTCAGGAGCGCCTCGGTTGTCGCTCTCCTGGATGTCAGTGTGGGCTGTGCCCTGGTTGTCGGGGTCAGGAGCGCCTCAGTCGTCGGGGTCAGGAGCGCCTCTGTTGTCGCTCTCCTGGATGTCAGTGTGGGCTGCGCCCTGGTTCTCGGGGTCAGGAGCGCCTCGGTTGTCGCTTTTGCGTATGTCAGTGTGGGCTGTGCCCTGGTTGTCGGGGTCAGGAGCGCCTCGGTTGTCGCTCTCCCGGATGTCAGTGTAGGCTGCGCCCTGGTTGTCGGGGTCAGGAGCACCTCAGTCGTCGGGGTCATGAACGCCTCGGTTGTCGCTTTCCTGTATGTCAGTGTGGCCTGCCCCCTGGTTGTCGGGGTTCACTCTTCTCCACTGACCTCGGTGAAGACGTCCAGCCCGGCGCCCCCACACTGCCCGCTCTCCAGGGCTCGCAGTAATGCCGCCTCATCGATGATTCCCCCTCGGGCGCAGTTTATGACCTGGACCCCGCGCTTACACATGGAGAACGCAGCGTCATTAATGAGACCTGGAGAGATGTAGAAGTGTTCAGCCCGGGAGAGGAGCACAGTGCTGGAGACTGACAGCAGAAAGTCTACACACCCCAGGAACATTTCCACATTACAAACGGCTCATGTATGTTCTGTTATGGAGCAAAGTAACGAGTATTAATGACGGTAACAGAATAATCCAGGGTGTACTAATTATTGGGAACAAACCTCTCTCTGCCATTACTGCTGCAGTCTCTTGAAGTCTGTCTCTCCTCCTTTCTCTGCAGTCTTTTGGGGTCTGTCTCTCCTCCTTTCTCTGCAGTCTTTTGGGGTCTGTCTCTCCACCTTTCTCTGCAGTCTTTTGGGGTCGGTCTCTCCTCCTTACTCTGCAGTCTTTTGGGGTCTGTCTCTCCTCCTTTCTCTACAGTCTTTTGGGGTCTGTCTCTCCTCCTTTCTCTACAGTCTTTTGGGGTCTGTCTCTCCTCCTTTCTCTGCAGTCTTTTGGGGTCTGTCTCTCCTCCTTTCTCTGCAGTCTTTTGGGGTCTGTCTCTCACCTTTCTCTGCAGTCTTTTGGGGTCTGTCTCCTCCTTTCTCTGCAGTCTTTTGGGGTCTCTCCTCCTTTCTCTCCAGTCTTTTGGGGTCTGTCTCTCCTCCTTTCTCTGCAGTCTTTTGGGGTCTGTCTCTCCTCCTTTCTCTGCAGTCTTTTGGGGTCTGTCTCTCCACCTTTCTCTGCAGTCTTTTGGGGTCTGTCTCCTCCTTTCTCTGCAGTCTTTTGGGGTCTGTCTCTCCTCCTTACTCTGCAGTCTTTTGGGGTCTGTCTCTCCTCCTTTCTCTGCAGTCTTTTGGGGTCTGTCTCCACCTTTCTCTGCAGTCTTTTGGGGTCTGTCTCTCCTCCTTTCTCTGCAGTCTTTTGGGGTCTGTCTCTCCCACCCCAGCGCCTCGCGGTGAACTCCTTTCACCTCCCTAGGTTCTCATGCTGGCGGTGCTCTCAGAAAGGTCTTACGTCTTGTTGACACTCTCCATTACTAAACTCTGGGCTTGTTGCCCCCTGACTATACAAAGGTGACACCAACCCCCCTCCCCATTGTCACCCCACTTACCACCGCACCAGGGCAAGCGGGTAGAGCGAGGCTAAGTGCCAGAATTGGCAGATCTTGTGGATGCACCATTTCTGGGGAATATCCATGACACTTCCCAGCCTTTGCTGGTTATTAGGTATATGGGGACCCTACACCATCTTTGAGGGCTATCCCCCCATTTCAATAACTAGGAAAGACTAAATATACCGCTGTGAGCTGATACAATAGCCTGGGAAGCTCCATGTTTATTACTCCCTTCCCAGGCTCTAAACATCTGCCCCCAGCTGTCCGCTCTCCCTCTGCTGGTTAATAAAATGTCGGGGGATCCCATTTCAGTTTTTTCAGAAAGAAATGTATTAAACATTATTATATTTCTATCTATGTGTATATATCTTTTTGTACCTATCAATATATCTATCTAATCTCTCTCTTTATTATATATTTCTTGAAGAATATTTCCTTGGGAAACGATGTGTAAATGACAGAGAATTGCACGTCAGATGCTACGTGATGGGTTTGAGCTCTTATAGTCGTCCTGTGAACATGTTCCCCCCCCACCAACCTATGGATCTCGGCAGCTCCTCCAGTGACCATCAGCCTCTCCTGTTTCTCTGATTAGAGCTCTCCTTCCTCGGGATGTCAGGTTAGGTGGACGGCCATGTTTTGTTAAGTTTGCACTTACTACATTGTTGTGAATTCTGTGGCCAAGCTCCCTCCTGTGGTCGTGAGTGGTACTTCGGCTGGTTCTGTCTATGAGCTTCCTTTGGTGGATGAGAGTGGTACTGCGGCTTCTGAGTTTCCTTCCTCTGGTGATGAGGTTAAGTCGTTAGGTGCTGCTCTATTTAACTCCAGTCAATGTTCTAGTATTGGTCTTGCTTCCTCCTGGATCGTTCCTGTGGCCTGTCTATCCTGCATAAGCTAAGTTCTGCTTGTGTTACTTTTGTTTGCTATATTTTCTGTCCAGCTTGCTATATTGGTTTTTCTTGCTTGCTGGAAGCTCTGAGACGCAGAGGGAGCACCTCCGTACCGTGGTTGTTTGTAGGTTTTTGTGTTGACCGCAAAGCTATCTTTCCTATCCTCGATCGATTCAGTAAGTCGGGCCTCACTTTGCTAAATCTATTTCATCTCTGTGTTTGTATTTTCATCTCTACTCACAGTCATTATATGTGGGGGGCTGCCTTTTCCTTTGGGGAATTTCTCTGAGGCAAGGTAGGCTTATTTTTCTATCTTCAGGGCTAGTTAGTTTCTCAGGCTGTGCCGAGTTGCATAGGGAGCGTTAGGCGCAATCCACGGCTACCTCTAGTGTGGTGTGATAGGATTAGGGATTGCGGTCAGCAGAGTTCCCACGTCTCAGAGCTCGTCCTATGTTTTTGGTAATTGTCAGGTCACTTTGTGTGCTCTGAACTTCAAGGTCCATTGTGGTTCTGAATTACCTGTTCATAACACTACATACTCCTTCCATGCTTGGATGATTGATGCTCCGTGAGATGTTCAGAGCTTGGGCTATTT
The DNA here is from genome assembly GCF_032444005.1 of Ranitomeya imitator. Classification (NCBI taxonomy): domain Eukaryota; kingdom Metazoa; phylum Chordata; class Amphibia; order Anura; family Dendrobatidae; genus Ranitomeya; species Ranitomeya imitator. The sequence continues at coordinate 224,303,453 of NC_091288.1, read as the reverse complement.
TCTATAACCTAACCCTGCTTTCCTCTTCTCCCCCACTTTATCCCTGACCTGTCTGGCGGGCTCCTTGGTTTTCATGATGCTCTTCGATCCCTAATCTTCTCACACAAACCTCTGAGGCCATCACAAAGCAGCTGTAGTTCTACAGAGGAGAGATCACACCCAGGGGGACACAATGTACCAATTATGTAACTTCTGGGGGCGACTGGTCACTTAAGATTTTTTTTTAAGGGGTTCAATTTACAAATGTATATTTTTGCAATAATTAATAAACCTTTACACGTCACAGATACTCGCTACTTTGTGTTATCATATAAAATTACAATAAAATACATTTAAGTTTGTTGAAAAACAATGTGGAAACATTCACGGGGCATGATGACTTTTTTGTATATACCTGTGGTGGAGGGCAGGAGAGGCGTGTGCACAGTGATGTAATCGCACCGACCCCAGATTTCTTCTAGAGGAAACTGTTGAACCCCAAACTCCGCTGTGACTTCTGGGGGGATTATGGGATCGTATCCAATGGTCTGCGGAAGTGAAAAGAAAATAATGGACAGGAAGAAGGAACGGAATAAAACAGAGAGGGAATAAAAGTCACCTAGGAGGAACATCATGGGCAGGGGCAACGACGAGGCCTGGGAGTCAGGCAAGGGTGACGGCAAGGGTGACAGCAAGGCCGGGCAAGGGCAACGGCGGGAAAGTCGGGTAGGGGTGAAGGCGAGGCCGGGAAAGTCGGGCAGGGGCGACGTCAGGGAGTCGGCACAAGGGCGACGGCGAGGCCGGGTAGTTGGGCGGGAGATGGCGGGGAGTTGGGCAGGGGTGATGGTGAAGCCTAAAAGCATTGCTAGCAGGCGGTATGGGATAAGAAGGGACTGGCAGAACCTTGGGCGGGGAGATCTGTGGTAACCTCAGAGGGTGGCTCCTCTGCTTTGGGGACATGGTGGAGTACCGAATGACAGTTCCGCACCTTCATCTGGAATGATTGCATCCTTGTTGCCACTTCTTTCCCGATCCGTCCAAGCCCCAGGATTCCCAGCGTTTTCCCGTGCAGCTCGGAGCCCATGTACTGGGGGACACAGGATGGTTAGTAAAAGTTCTGACTGGTTTCTCTCACCCTCCAGTGTGTCTGGCTGGTGACCCCCCCCCCCCACCACCACATCATTTTCTGACCCTCCTGCTCCTCCTCGACATCATTACCCAGAGTGTCATTGAAACCAACTGCTTTGAGATTCATACCTTCTTCCTGTCCCATTTCCCCTGCTTCATTGAAGACGCAGCTTGAGGAACCTGCCTGAAAACAGATGATTAAATGAAGAAGGGATCACACCACTATCACATGCATAAGTAAGTACACCCACCTGGAGAGGCTGAGGATGAGGCCACATGTCAGCTCCGCGGCACTAATACTGTTTCCGGTGGGTGTGCTGCATGTAAAGGGGGACAAATGAATGTCATATAGCAGAAAAAAGGACAGACCAACAGCTGAACTTCTCTAATACAAAGCACAGGAGAAGAGCGGACCGTGCGGAGGGTGAAGAACGAAGCCGAGAAGGGATAGTGACACTGACAGTGGCCGGGCCAGCCTGCTGAATCTAACAGTATCACACCAGAAGTAATGTATGTACACAGCACCAGCAGAATAGCGAGTGCAGCTCTGTTAATTGTGGGTGCGGTCGCCACTGATCCTGCTGTGTGCTCCAGAGAACCATCACCTCTCCATCGGGGGACTTGCTCTCTCTCCTAGGGAGGGGGGAGTGGGTTTCCTGGGATGAGTGAAGGAACCTGGCCAGGAGGAGGAGGACTGGAGGAGACTGAGCCCCTTATGCCTGATGATGCGGAGGTCAAAATGTCACCTCCTCTTGTCACTGGTCCAGCAGGAGTGAATATGGTGGTGGGTATGGATGAGGAAAATGCTTTGTCTAGTGGTGTGGTTGCTAGTCTGGAGGAGGGTGAGGGGGTTATGGAGGTGGGTAATAGTGATACTGGTGGTGTAGATGTGGTCACTGGCCCGGTTGTCCCCCCTTCCAATGGTGGCAGAACCCCTCAGGAGTTATGCCACCGTCACCTCCGGGGGAAGTAGGGCGTCCTCCTCGTCTCCAGGGACGGCATGTTGCAGCAGCGTCTCCTGGAGGCTCTAAGAAGGGGGAGAGATCACTAATGGTAGAGGATTGAGAGGTTTATCTATCCTTCTGGATATAGAGGCATGGCCTTGGGGCCCTCCGAGAGCAAAGAGGGGGGATGGGGGGGGGAAACAATGTGGTCCCTCTCAACAGCTGGGCCTGGTAGTGCGCGCAGGAATGTGGTCCATCTTCGGTGGAGGGGCAGTGATACGTGTCCTAAGGTTGTGGAGCTCCAGCTGAAGATGAACTTCAAGGCGATTGACATGTACGCCTTGATACATCCCTATTCCATGCTTAGTTTGATGTCAGCTTTGTTCAGCCAGAGGGGCTTGAGCTCTTCTGGTCGAATTATGAGTTGGCAAAAAATAAGCCCAGCTGGCGAGACTTTACCATTCATGCGGTGTCTCGCCAAAACCAAATCAAGAAAGTGACAGTGATGGCTTGTAACAAGTCGCTTTCTTGTTATGACATGACGTGACTTGGCAGATATGGAGAGGTGGTGGAGATGCCAAAGAAAAACCGTGATGAGTTTGGTATCTGGTCAGGGGCCTGGACATTTATGGTAAAACGTAATTATTCAGGTGGTACGGTTGCCCACATTCCATCATCTGCCTTCCTGGGTAGGGATCGTATCCTGGTCTTCTACCTGGGGCAACCGAAGCTCTGTCACAGGTGCGGCGACCCACACACTTCAGTGCAGACTGCACGGTGCAGAAATATGCATTGTGTGGGGATATCGGCCATCTCGCTGCATCTTGTGAGGAGATTAGGCGTCACCTGTGTGGTGAGTTAGGTCACCCATTCAGCCGTTGTCCTCGCTCCTTCGCTAATTCAGTCGTGACCCCGGTGGGAGAAAGCTGTGAGGCTGATTCTGCTGGGGAAGGGACTAGCAGGGGTGGGGGAGCGGAGGGGCCAAGGAAGAAAAGCAATAAAAAGACACCTGCCCAGCTAAGGCGTCTAGACAAGCGCAGACAGGATAGGGAGCTGGGCGAGCCTCGGGCTACTGGGGCGGCCCATGTCCTGAATGCCAGTCTTGCTGCCGAGGCCCCGAGGGATGATGAGTTGGATGAGGAGGTCAGGAAGATCCACAGGGAGGAAAGTGCCACTGGCTCCGAATCCTCCAATTATGAAAGTATGGATGAGGATAATAGGCAGCAGCTAGAGGACAAGCGTAAGCTCGGCACCAAAAAGAAGAGAAAGAAGGGAGATAAAACATTGTCTCCCGTTCTGACCAAGGTACCTAAGGAAGGAAAAACTGACTTCCCTCTGGATAGTCTTTCTAACCGGTTCCAAGCCCTTCAGAACATCTCTTCCTCTGAGGAGGAAGCTGAGGGTGAGGTTCTGGCTTCAGCGGGGCTCACAGGGGACGCCGAGTCTCCTCCTTCTGGGAATGTAAGGTCCTTGGAGGGAGGGACTGGCCCAGAGTCCGGAGACGAGGATGATAAAAAGAAAAAACTTGTGGGAATTTACACCTCTGTGTCATTAGAGAGGCAGAAGTATTCCTCCTCTGAGGCAGAGGATAAGGGCAGTGGGAAGAAGAAAGCCATCTAACAATCACCAGTGATGGCGGTACTCATTCCATTGACGCTGGAGTCCATTAATGTCCCCAGCATAAAGTCAAATACAGACAGATTTGTGGCCTTTGATTTTCTCAGCCGGGTTGAAGCTGACATTTTCTTTTTGCAAGAGACCAGGCTGCCAAACATGGGAGATGTGTTTAAAGCTAAGAGGGAGTGGAGACTCGGGCCCTCCTATTGGTCTCTTGCGGCCGAGCCGTATTGCGAAGTGGCGGTCCTTTTTACCGCACCGGTGGAATGCCGACGGGTTATTGAGTTAGAAATGGGGAGGTGCCTGATCTTAGATGTCCTCATGAAGGGGCAAGAGCTCCGGCTCATTAACATTTATGGTCCCCAATCTAAGTGGGACCGGAAGTGTCTCTTTATGAGGATCAAGCCCTACCTTTTTACAAGTCGGCCGGTTGTCTTTGGAGGGGACTTCAATGCTGTCACGAGGCCCCGAGATAGAGGAGGTTCCAGAGACAAGCTGACTTATGATAGCGTCGCCCTTAATAGTATAGCTAGTGAGGCTCGCCTGGTGGATGTCCACATTCGGCACACCCCAGGCCACGAGGGGTTCACCTATCATAGAGGTAACTGTAGGTCCAGAATAGATAGGTTTTATTTAAAGGAGGAAGCTGTCTCTTCAGCAGTGTCTGTTGTTGAGGTGGAGTTCTCCGACCACTGTTTAATTTGTTTTTTTCTGAATGTTACAGAGACCCTCCGGATGGGAAGAGGCTTTTGGAGGCTCAATTCATCTCTCTTGGAAGAAGCGGAGATAAGACAGTCCTTTGAGGATTTTCTTCAGAGCCAGGTACCATTACTGGATCTTTGTAGTAGTAAGTCAGAGTGGTGGGAGATGTTCAAGGAAAGGGTGGCGAGATTAATTCGCCAGCAACTTGTAAAGGCCCCGTCACACTGGACCATATCGCTAGCGATCCGTGACGTTGCAGCGTCCTCGCTAGCGATATCGTCCAGTGTGACAGGCAGCAGCGATCAGGCCCCTGCTGGGAGATCGTTGGTCGCTGAAGAAAGTCCAGAACTTTATTTCGTCGCTGGATCTCCCACTGACATCGCTGAATCGGCGTGTGTGACGCCGATTCAGCGATGTCTTCGCTGGTAACCAGGGTAAACATCGGGTTACTAAGCGCAGGGCCGCGCTTAGTAACCCGATGTTTACCCTGGTTACCATCGTTAAAGTAAAAAAAAACAACCACTACATACTTACCTACCGCTGTCTGTCCCCGGCGCTGTGCTTCTCTGCTCTGGCTGTGAGCGCCGGCCAGCCGGAAAGCAGAGCGGTGACGTCACCACTGTGCTTTCCGGCCGCTGTGCTCACAGCCAGAGCAGAGAAGCACAGCGCCGGGGACAGACAGCGGTAGGTAAGTATGTAGTGGTTGTTTTTTTTACTTTAACGATGGTAACCAGGGTAAACATCGGGTTACTAAGCGCGGCCCTGCGCTTAGTAACCCGATGTTTACCCTGGTTACCGGCATCGTTGGTCGCTGAAGAGCTGTCTGTGTGACAGCTCTCCAGCGACCAAACAGCGACGCTGCAGCGATCCGGATCGTTGTCGGTATCGCTGCAGTGTCGCTTAGTGTGACGGTACCTTTAGTTGTCAGTACGATAAACACGCATCTTTGGTTTCTGAGAGGGATTACGGGAAGTACCACTCGCCCGACCCTTACAGAAACTGCAAGATGTCAGTGAATACTAATGTAATTACAGGACTGGCTGACACTACGGGGTCCCTGAGACGATCCAGATCAGGAATCCTGGAGGTTGTCAGATCCTTCTACTCGCACCTCTTGGGGAAAAGGGATCTTGATTGGGATCAGATGTTGGCTTCCTGGCTGAAGCCGTCCCCAAACCAGAGATAGACCCCTCTCTTTATGACAGAGATGATCAGTGAAGAGAAAGAGAAAGTTAAGTTCGCGATTGAGTTTGTGTATAGTATTGTTTGCTATAATTTTGTTATTTTTTTGGTGACCAGACCAGAAGGTGAAAGTAGTAATTATTAGTTATTATTCTGTAAATGTAGAATGTGAGAGGACAATGAGCGCCTGGACCACTGTTCATTATACTGATTATTTTTCTGGCTGATATTTCTGCTTTGTTTCTATTTATTATTGTTATGTTTTTCATTTTTTATAATAAAAGATCTACGGGATGTAACTCCGTTACACGATACATGAGACTCTTACTTCATTACAATGATCCCGTTCTTGGTAGCAGCTTCCACATCCACATTGTCCACTCCAGTTCCTGCTCGTCCCACCACCTTCAGCCTCGTTCCTGCAGTCAAAACGTCTGAGGAAACCTTGGTGGCTGAACGGACAATAAGCCCATCATAGTCCTGTGGGGTCAGAGATCACAGCCAATGAAAAGCACCAGGGGATAATGGGCCCCTCATACTTCATACATGGATGGTTGCAAATCACTACTGTTCTCACTGGTAGTGCAACCTGCTGCGCGTGCCCCAGCCGCCTCCAGACAGGGCTAGCCGCTGCGCGTGCCCCAGCCGCCTCCAGACAGGGCTAGCCGCTGCGCGTGCCCCAGCCGCCTCCAGACAGGGCTAGCCGCTGCGCGTGCCCCAGCCGCCTCCAGACAGGGCTAGCCGCTGCGCGTGCCCCAGCCGCCTCCAGACAGGGCTAGCCGCTGCGCGTGCCCCAGCCGCCTCCAGACAGGGCTAGCCGCTGCGCGTGCCCCAGCCCCCTCCAGACAGGGCTAGCCGCTGCGCGTGCCCCAGCCGCCTCCAGACAGGGCTAGCCGCTGCGCGTGCCCCAGCCGCCTCCAGACAGGGCTAGCCGCTGCGCGTGCCCAAGCCGCCTCCAGACAGGGCTAGCCGCTGCGCGTGCCCAAGCCGCCTCCAGACAGGGCTAGCCGCTGCGCGTGCCCCAGCCGCCTCCAGACAGGGCTAGCCGCTGCGCGTGCCCCAGCCGCCTCCAGACAGGGCTAGCCGCTGCGCGTGCCCCAGCCCCCTCCAGACAGGGCTAGCCGCTGCACGTGCCCCAGCCGCCTCCAGACAGGGCTAGCCGCTGCACGTGCCCCAGCCGCCTCCAGACAGGGCTAGCCGCTGCGCGTGCCCCAGCCGCCTCCAGACAGGGCTAGCCGCTGCGCGTGCCCCAGCCGCCTCCAGACAGGGCTAGCCGCTGCGCGTGCCCCAGCCGCCTCCAGACAGGGCTAGCCGCTGCGCGTGCCCCAGCCGCCTCCAGACAGGGCATCAAGTGATACAAATAATAGAAAGGAAAAGCATCCAGTCCAGGTGATGAAAAAAACAACAACAAAAAAAACCCCTTTATTCTGCCATGATACGACGTTTCGCCCACAATGGGTCTTTATCAAGTGTACACAAAGCATAAAATGGCAGCCGTATACAGTGTGGTGGCACATGCCCACCGATCACAAACAAGGTACTGCCCAATTTACATCATTACAAAATCACTAAATACACAATTAGTTATACATTAACAAGTGCGATATAAATATCCGATCAGTTTATACGCCAATAATATGTTTGTACAGAACCCGCCCCATAATTACAAACCAATCATATCATGGCATCACGGTTGTTATAGCGACTGCACTTTGATCTCCCGACCCATGACGGACGCACACACAGAAGCCCCTGACCAATAGGCGCATGTATAAGTGTTGGCGCCAGAAATCGGCCTCACTAGCTAATCACAAGTACTGACACTACCGCAGGGAACCCGGAGCCGGAGTCCGATCACGTGACCAAGTCACATGACCACACCCGCAGGTCCTCCACACAGTGCGCGCGCTCACAGGGCAGAATGCAGAGGAGCCGAATTAGTGATTCCTATGACCACATGCTGAGATCCTAATCCCGCACTACTGTATATAATCACTTCATTAATTACTAGCACCTAATTAGACCAGGGACAAAACTATACATACAAAGCATATCACCTGACACCAAGGGGGGAACAGGGGCTCTGGGGAATAACCAACTACCAGACAAATAGCATGTACATACCGGAGTTTTCAGGTTATAAGACGCACTTTTCCCCCAAATTTGAGGGGACAATGGGGGTGCATCTTATAATGTGGATATACCTTACCGGTACTGATGCTGCAGGTTGGGATGAGGGGGCGTCTGATTGGATTGGAGTGCAGTCGCTATAACAACCGTGATGCCATGATATGATTGGTTTGTAATTAATATAAGATTTGTAGGTTATTGGCGTTTTTTCTTAAACTGATCGGATATATATTTTGCCCTGGAGCTCACATCAGCTGATATCGCGCCTGCGTGTCGCGGACGCCCGAGACGCCACAGTGTGTTGTGCTTTGCTCACACTACAGGCCGGGATCTGGCGCTGTGCGCAGGCGCGATCAGCTTACACCACCTGATGTAAGTTCAAGGGCAGCACGCACGGCGCATGCCCGAAAAATGAGAGCACAGCGCAGGCGCCATGAGTACAAACAGAGGAGGCGGCACTGAGGGAATGATGGACGGCTTGGAGGCGGTTGAGTCCGGGGGGGAAAAAAACGTACCCCCCCAGACTCAATACAGGCATGGTGCGCTATTTATAAAACTGAAAATGTCAGTGTTATTAGGGAGAAAAAACATAAAAGCCACCTTCACGGAATGCAGCCTTAGTGCTGCAGAAGGAGGCACTTTTACTTAAAACGCCTAGGGGGGGGGGGGGGGGGGGGGGGGGGGGGGGGAGTGACAGGTTCCCTTTAATATCTGCCTTTCTGAAGTCCACTCTTACTTAGTCTGAGTCCTCGCTAGTCTTCCTCCTCTTCTAATCCAAAATGAGAGTATAGCACGATCCCTGCCTCCTAAATTCCCAGCCACATTTATTTCCTCAACTCTTACCAAGAGGGGGGAAATGGTTAAGTCCAAGATTGCAGATCCTCTCGTTCTTTTCTACCTTTTGAAAGCTAAAATGGTCAGCAAGAGCAAATAAGAATTTTCTGGACCCATTACTTTTGCCTGACATTCCCAACAAATATCTGGATAGATAAAATCTCCCCATGATCACGATGTCGCACTTTTTCGAGAACAGAGACATCTGATATAATAAGAGTTCATCCATGTCTTCAGTCTGTCCAGGTGGCCTATAGTAAACACCTACAATAGTGTCAGTTCTTCTCTGCTTGTATTCTTACCCAGACAGTTTCTACAGAGCTACCAGTCTCTAGAGCTTGGATCTCTGTGTAAATATATGTTTTCATAACATACCATGCAACACCTCCTCCCTTTTTGTTAAGCCTGTTTCTAATAAGTTGTATCCTTCAAGGTTTGTATTCCAAGCATTTGTATCATCCCACCAAGTTTAAGTGATGCCTATCCTATGACATCATATCTCTCTTCCTGTGTTAGAAGCTCCAATCCTCCTTGTTTCCAGTGCTCGGTGCATTTGTATAGACACATTTTAGTTTGAAGTCAGTTTCTCTTGCTCCTCTATTTTCATTCAGAGTTTGTTGTTTTTGTTCTTTATTTCCACTTCTAATATGAGGGTTCTCGAAATAATTCATTAGCTGCATATTTCTTCCTGGCCGTATATTTCCCATCCCATATAAGCTCTCCTGATGGGTGTAGTAAGGCGTCTACCAAATATGTGTTTTCCTGTATTCATAAGATACAACTCATCTCTAGCAAGGAATCCATCATACAGGTAATTCACTCCATGGTCAAGAAACCCAAAATGTTGTTCACGGCACCACCGACGTAGCCAGTCGTTCACCTGTAGAATCCTGATCAACCTCCTTGGTCCATGTCCATCCACTGGGAGGATGGATGAGAAGACGCCCTGCGCTACCAGCTCCTTCACTTTCCGGCCTAGGTCTTCTTAGTCTCTGCATATAGTTTCTCGGTCCTTTCTCGCTGGGTCATTTGTTCCTACGTGTATTAGCAGACATCTTTATAGACTGCAGCAGGTCTATTCATCTTGTGGAGACGCTCAGCCCCCAGAAGTATCACCGTCTGTGTATAGGATGCGGTGATTCTGCGCAGTTCACCACCGTGTACAAGAGCCGGCAGCGCCATGGATGGGGCGGGTGTCCGGTACGCCACATGGAAACACGGCCCAGTGCTGTATACCTGCCCCGCTCCCACCTGGAAGATAAGAAAGATAACTTATTATACTCCCCTGAGGGGCGGTCCGGGGGACGTCGCAGGTCCGGGGTCTCCCATCATCTGATGGCCTCATGGCTGCCCGGCTCCTGTGCAGGCGACTGATCTGCCCTGATGAGGGGACGGCAAAGTACTGCAGTGTGCCGGGAGCCATGAAGCCATCAGGAGGGCGGCGGTCATAAGACGATGAGACCCTGGACCTGCGACGTCCATCTGACCGCCCCACAGGGGAGTATAACAAGTTATCTTTCTTATCTTCCAGGTGGGATCGGGGGCTAATCTACCTTATACCTCAGCCCACCCTCCTCCTCCTCCTGCTGGGGGACACCTCAGCCCACCCTCCTCCTCCTGTCGGACACCCCAGCCCACCCTCCTCCTCCTGTCGGGACACCCCAGCCCACCCTCCTCCTCCTCCTGCTGGGGGACACCTCAGCCCATCCTCCTCCTCCTGTCGGACACCTCAGCCCATCCTCCTCCTCCTGTCGGACACCTCAGCCCATCCTCCTCCTCCTGTCGGACACCTCAGCCCATCCTCCTCCTCCTGTCGGACACCTCAGCCCATCCTCCTCCTCCTGTCGGACACCTCAGCCCATCCTCCTCCTCCTGTCGGACACCTCAGCCCATCCTCCTCCTCCTGTCGGACACCCCAGCCCATCCTCCTCCTCCTCTTCGGCTCCTCCTCCTCTCCTGACACTTTTTGCTTCTCTTGCATCAGACTTTGCAATGAATGAGATTTTCCCTGAGCGGAGCCTGCAGAGCATTGCACCTCACAGCGGGTCGCACAGCACAGGGCTGCAGACTATCACTCCTGAGCAGTGTACAGAAACCATCCTCCCTGCAGAGCATTGCACAGACTGTATCACAGGAACTAGAGAGCACTATCTGCAGAACATCTCACTATGTAGCCATGGATTGTGGAGGGGCATGCCTTGTACAGAGGTCGGTCCAATCAGCAGAGCATTGCTCCTCAACATTGTGCAGATGGTTACTACTCTGCTGAGGCTCATCCAATGAAGGCCCTGCTCTATACTGCAGAGCATTGCATCACCCTATACTGCAGAGCATTGCACTATACTGCAGAGCATTGCATCACCCTATACTGCAGAGCATTGCACTATACTGCAGAGCATTGCACTATACTGCAGAGCATTGCATCACCCTATACTGCAGAGCATTGCACTATACTGCAGAGCATTGCATCACCCTATACTGCAGAGCATTGCATCACCCTATACTGCAGAGCATTGCACTATACTGCAGAGCATTGCACTATACTGCAGAGCATTGCACTATACTGCAGCGCATTGCATCACCCTATACTGCACACTATACTGCAGAGCATTGCATCACCCTATACTGCAGAGCATTGCACTATACTGCAGAGCATTGCACTATACTGCAGAGCATTGCATCACCCTATACTGCAGAGCATTGCACTATACTGCAGAGCATTACATCGTGTTACACTGCAGAGCATCGCTCTGCACACCGGCCGGCTCCGCACACACCGCCCCTCCCCCGCACATGCCCACCGCTCTCCTACCTTTATCTTGGAGATGAGCTCCTGGGGGCTCAGTCCGGGACTTTCCGTCACCTCTATGCCCCCCTGAGAGCGCAGAATCTCCTCACAAGCCGGAGCCAGGAGGTCACTGATGAGGACTCGTCTGATGTCTGACAGCGCCGCCATGTCCGAGGGCTCTGCTCTCCGTGCTGACAATGCAGCAATGGCTCCAATCAGCCACACTCCTTCCCTCACATTTACTGAATCAGTGAGTTCAAATCTCCTCCCTCTCCTCACAGTCCTTCCCTTCATCCTCCCTCTCTCCTCACAGTCCTTCCCTCCATCCTCCCTCTCTCCTCACAGTCCTTCCCTCCATCCTCCCTCTCCTCACAGTCCTTCCCTCCATCCTCCCTCTCTCCTCACAGTCCTTCCCTCCATCCTCCCTCTCCTCACAGTCCTTCCCTCCATCCTCCCTCTCTCCTCACAGTCCTTCCCTCCATCCTCCCTCTCCTCACAGTCCTTCCCTCCATCCTCCCTCTCTCCTCACAGTCCTTCCCTCCATCCTCCCTCTCCTCACAGTCCTTCCCTCCATCCTCCCTCTCTCCTCACAGTCCTTCCCTCCATCCTCCCTCTCTCCTCACAGTCCTTCCCTCCATCCTCCCTCTCCTCACAGTCCTTCCCTCCATCCTCCCTCTCTCCTCACAGTCCTTCCCTCCATCCTCCCTCTCTCCTCACAGTCCTTCCCTCCATCCTCCCTCTCTCCTCACAGTCCTTCCCTCCATCCTCCCTCTCCTCACAGTCCTTCCCTCCATCCTCCCTCTCTCCTCACAGTCCTTCCCTCCATCCTCCCTCTCCTCACAGTCCTTCCCTCCATCCTCCCTCTCTCCTCACAGTCCTTCCCTCCATCCTCCCTCTCTCCTCACAGTCCTTCCCTCCATCCTCCCTCTCTCCTCACAGTCCTTCCCTCCATCCTCCCTCTCTCCTCACAGTCCTTCCCTCCATCCTCCCTCTCTCCTCACAGTCCTTCCCTCCATCCTCCCTCTCTCCTCACAGTCCTTCCCTCCATCCTCCCTCTCTCCTCACAGTCCTTCCCTCCATCCTCCCTCTCCTCACAGTCCTTCCCTCCATCCTCCCTCTCTCCTCACAGTCCTTCCCTCCATCCTCCCTCTCTCCTCACAGTCCTTCCCTCCATCCTCCCTCTCTCCTCACAGTCCTTCCCTCCATCCTCCCTCTCTCCTCACAGTCCTTCCCTCCATCCTCCCTCTCTCCTCACAGTCCTTCCCTCCATCCTCCCTCTCTCCTCACAGTCCTTCCCTCCATCCTCCCTCTCTCCTCACATTCCTTCCCTCCATCCTCCCTCTCCTCACAGTCCTTCCCTCCATCCTCCCTCTCTCCTCACAGTCCTTCCCTCCATCCTCCCTCTCTCCTCACAGTCCTTCCCTCCATCCTCCCTCTCTCCTCACAGTCCTTCCCTCCATCCTCCCTCTCTCCTCACAGTCCTTCCCTCCATCCTCCCTCTCTCCTCACAGTCCTTCCCTCCATCCTCCCTCTCTCCTCACAGTCCTTCCCTCCATCCTCCCTCTCTCCTCACAGTCCTTCCCTCCATCCTCCCTCTCTCCTCACATTCCTTCCCTCCATCCTCCCTCTCCTCACAGTCCTTCCCTCCATCCTCCCTCTCTCCTCACAGTCCTTCCCTCCATCCTCCCTCTCTCCTCACAGTCCTTCCCTCCATCCTCCCTCTCTCCTCACAGTCCTTCCGTCCATCCTCCCTCTCTCCTCACAGTCCTTCCCTCCATCCTCCCTCTCTCCTCACAGTCCTTCCCTCCATCCTCCCTCTCCTCACAGTCCTTCCCTCCATCCTCCTCCTCTCCTCACAGTCCTTCCCTCCATCATCCCTCTCTCCTCACAGTCCTTCCCTCCATCCTCCCTCTCTCCTCACAGTCCTTCCCTCCATCCTCCCTCTCTCCTCACAGTCCTTCCCTCCATCCTCCCTCTCTCCTCACAGTCCTTCCCTCCATCCTCCCTCTCTCCTCACAGTCCTTCCCTCCATCCTCCCTCTCCTCACAGTCCTTCCCTCCATCCTCCCTCTCTCCTTACAGTCCTTCCCTCCATCCTCCCTCTCTCCTTACAGTCCTTCCCTCCATCCTCCCTCTCCTCACAGTCCTTCCCTCCATCCTCCCTCTCCTCACAGTCCTTCCCTCCATCCTCCCTCTCCTCACAGTCCTTCCCTCCATCCTCCCTCTCCTGTTGTGAATTCTGTGGCAGAGCTCCCTCCTGTGGTCACAAGTGGTACTTCGGCTGATTCTCTCTATGAGCTTCCGTTGGTGGAGGAGAGTGGTACTGCGGCTTCTGAGTTTCCTTCCTCAGGTGATGTGGTGAAGTCGTTAGGTGCTGCTCTATTTAACTCCACCTAGTGCTTTGATCCTGGCCTCCAGTCAATGTTCTAGTATTGGGCTTGCTTCCTCCTGGATCGTTCCTGTGGCCTGCTGCTCTGCATAGATAAGTTGCTCTTCTGTTATTTTTGTTTGCTGTTTTTTCTGTCCAGCTTGCGTATTTGGTTTTTCTTGCTTGCTGGAAGCTCTGGGACGCAGAGGGTGTACCTCCGTGCCGTTAGTCGGTACGGAGGGTCTTTTTGCCCCCTTTGCGTGGTTGTTTGTAGGGTTTTGTGTTGACCGCAAAGTTACCTTTCCTATCCTCGCTCTGTTCAGAAAGTCGGGCCTCACTTTGCTAAATCTATTTCATCTCTACGTTTGTCTTTTCATCTTAACTCACAGTCATTATATGTGGGGGGCTGCCTTTTCCTTTGGGGTATTTCTCTGAGGCAAGGTAGGCTTTTTTTTCTATCTTCAGGCTAGCTAGTTTCTCAGGCTGTGCCGAGTTGCATAGGGAGCGTTAGGCGCAATCCACGGCTGCCTCTAGTGTGGTTGGAGAGGATTAGGGATTGCGGTCAGCAGAGTTCCCACGTCTCAGAGCTCGTTCTATGTTTTTGGGTTATTGTCAGTTCACTGTATGTGCTCTGACTTCTATGTCCATTGTGGTACTGAATTACCTAATCATAAAATCATAACAGTACTGGAGGCCCAAAGTACTAATGATTCTCAATAGAGGGAAAAAAGAAGTTCTGAGACCATTTTTTTTTCTCTGCACTGTGTTTTGCCTTTTTTTTCCCCTAGACATTTGGGTGGTTCAGGACACAGGTGTAGCGATGGACATTAAAGGTCTGTCTTCATGTGTGGATCAGCTCACGGCAAGAGTACAAAATATTCAAGATTTGGTGGTTCAGAATTCTATGTTAGAACCAAGAATTCCTATTCCTGATTTGTTTCTTGGAGATAGAACTAAATTTCTGAGTTTCAAAAATAATTGTAAACTATTTCTGGCTTTGAAACCTCGCTCCTCTGGTGACCCAGTTCAACAAGTTAGGATCATTATTTATTTTTACGTGGCGACCCTCAGGACTGGGCATTTTCTCTTGCGCCAGGAGATCCTGCATTATGTAATATTGATGCGTTTTTCCTGGCGCTAGGATTGCTGTACGATGAACCTAATTCGGTGGATCAGGCAGAGAAAAATTTGCTGGCTCTGTGTTAGGGTCAGGATGAGATAGAGGTATATTGTCAGAAATTTAGAAAGTGGTCCGTACTCACTCAATGGAATGAAGGTGCGCTCGCAGCGATTTTCAGAAAGGGTCTCTCTGAGGCCCTTAAGGATGTCATGGTGGGATTTCCTATGCCTGCTGGTCTGAATGAGTCTATGTCTTTGGCCATTCAGATCGGTCGACGCTTGCGTGAGCGTAAATCTGTGCTCCATTTGGCGGTATTATCTGAGCATAAACCTGAGCCTATGCAGTGCGATAGGACTTTGACCAGAGCTGAACGGCAAGAACACAGACGTCAGAATGGGCTGTGTTTCTACTGTGGTGATTCCACTCATGCCATCTCTGATTGTCCTAAGCGGTTCGCTAGGTCTGCCACCATTGGTACGGTACAGTCTAAATTTCTTCTGTCCGTTACCTTGATCTGCTCTTTGTCATCTTATTCTGTCATGGCATTTGTGGATTCAGGCGCTGCCCTGAATTTGATGGACTTGGAGTATGCTAGGCGTTGTGGGTTTTTCTTGGAGCCCTTGCAGTGTCCTATTCCATTGAGAGGAATTGATGCTACGCCTTTGGCCAAGAATAAGCCTCAGTACTGGACCCAGCTGACCATGTGCATGGCTCCTGCACATCAGGAGGTTATTCGCTTTCTGGTGTTGCATAATCTGCATGATGTGGTCGTGTTGAGGTTGCCATGGGTACAAGTCCATAATCCAGTATTAGATTGGAAATCTATGTCTGTGTCCAGCTGGGGTTGTCAGGGGGTACATGGTGATGTTCCATTTCTGACTATTTCGTCATCCACCCCTTCTGAGGTTCCAGAGTTCTTGTCTGATTACCAGGATTTATTTGATGAGCCCAAGTCCGTTACCCTACCTCCGCATAGGGATTGTGATTGTGCTATCGATTTGATTCCTGGTAGTAAATTCCCAAAAGGTCGACTGTTTAATTTATCTGTACCTGAGCACGCCGCTATGCGGAGTTACGTGAAGGAGTCCTTGGAGAAGGGGCATATTCGCCCGTCATCGTCGCCATTGGGAGCAGGGTTCTTTTTTGTGGCCAAGAAGGATGGTTCGCTGAGACCTTGTATAGATTACCGCCTTCTAAATAAGATCACGGTTAAATTTCAGTACCCCTTGCCGCTGTTATCCGATTTATTTGCTCGGATTAAGGGGGCTAGTTGGTTCATCAAGATAGATCTTCGTGGTGCGTATAATCTTGTGCGTATTAAGCGAGGCGATGAATGGAAAACTGCATTTAATACGCCCGAGGGCCATTTTGAGTACCTAGTAATGCCATTCGGACTTGCCAATGCTCCATCGGTGTTTCAGTCCTTTATGCATGACATCTTCCGAGAGTTCCTGGATAAATTCCTGATTGTGTACTTGGATGATATTTTGGTCTTCTCGGATGATTGGGAGTCTCATGTGAAGCAGGTCAGAACGGTGTTTCAGGTCCTGCGTGCTAATTCTTTGTTTGTGAAGGGATCAAAGTGTCTCTTTGGTGTTCAGAAGGTTTCATTTTTGGGGTTCATTTTTTCCCCTTCTACTATCGAGATGGACCCTGTTAAGGTCCAGGTCATCCATGATTGGACTCAGCCGACATCTCTGAAAAGTCTGCAAAAGTTCCTGGGCTTTGCTAATTTTTATCGTCGCTTCATCTGCAATTTTTCTAGTATTGCTAAATCATTGACCGATTTGACCAAGAAGGGTGCTGATGTGGTCAATTGGTCTTCTGCTGCTGTGGAAGCTTTTCAAGAGTTGAAGCGTCGTTTTTCTTCTGCCCCTGTGTTGTGTCAACCGGATGTTTCGCTTCCATTCCAGGTCGAGGTTGATGCTTCTGAGATTGGAGCGGGGGCTGTTTTGTCGCAGAGAAGTTCTGATTGCTCGGTGATGAAACCATGCGCCTTCTTTTCCAGGAAGTTTTCGCCTGCTGAGCGAAATTATGATGTTGGCAATCGAGAGTTGCTGGCCATGAAGTGGGCATTCGAGGAGTGGCGTCATTGGCTTGAAGGAGCTAAGCATCGCGTGGTGGTCTTGACTGATCATAAGAACTTGACTTATCTCGAGTCTGCCAAGCGGTTGAATCCTAGACAGCTCGTTGGTCGCTGTTTTTTGCCCGTTTTGACTTTGTGTTTTCGTACCTTCCGGGCTCTAAAAATGTGAAGGCGGATGCCCTGTCTAAGAGTTTTGTGCCCGACTCTCCGGGTTTATCTGAGCCGGCGGGTATTCTCAAAGAGGGAGTAATTGTGTCTGCCATCTCCCCTGATTTGCGGCGGGTGCTGCAAAAATTTCAGGCTAATAAACCTGATCGTTGCCCAGCGGAGAAACTGTTTGTCCCTGATAGGTGGACGAATAAAGTTATCTCTGAGGTTCATTGTTCGGTGTTGGCTGGTCATCCTGGAATCTTTGGTACCAGAGAGTTAGTGGCTAGATCCTTTTGGTGGACATGTCTGTCGCGGGATGTGCGTTCTTTTGTGCAGTCCTGTGGGATTTGTGCTCGGGCTAAGCCCTGCTGTTCTCGTGCCAGTGGGTTGCTTTTGCCCTTGCCGGTCCCGAAGAGGCCTTGGACACATATCTCTATGGATTTTATTTCAGATCTCCCCGTCTCTCAAAAGATGTCGGTCATTTGGGTGGTTTGTGATCGCTTCTCTAAGATGGTCCATTTGGTACCCTTGTCTAAATTACCTTCCTCCTCTGATTTGGTGCCATTGTTCTTCCAGCATGTGGTTTGTTTACATGGCATTCCAGAGAATATCGTTTCTGACAGAGGTTCCCAGTTTGTTTTGAGGTTTTGGCGAGCCTTTTGTGCAAGGATGGGCATTGACTTGTCTTTTTCCTCGGCTTTCCATCCTCAGACTAATGGCCAGACCGAACGAACCAATCAGACCTTGGAAACATATCTGAGATGCTTTGTTTCTGCTGATCAGGATGACTGGGTGTCCTTTTTGCCTTTGGCTGAGTTCGCCCTTAATAATCGGGCCAGCTCGGCTACCTTGGTTTCGCCGTTTTTCTGCAACTCTGGGTTCCATCCTCGTTTCTCTTCAGGGCAGGTTGAGTCTTCGGACTGTCCTGGTGTGGATACTGTGGTGAAGATGAATGAAACTTGGCACTCAATTTTTGAGAAGAAAAGCTTCTTAGTTTATTGATGCATCCAGACAAACAAAACCGCTAAACGTCGCTCTCCTCTGCTCTGCACTACTAGCGCTCAGGATCCAGCGCCGTTACTCCCTCCAGGCTTTGTGCCTCTCCTCTGGCGCTTCACCTTCCTTTGTGATCCTGCAGCAGACTGCAGCTCCTATATCCCGTGCTCTGGCTGACGCTCATTCAGGCTCATTAGCTTCCTCATCCAGTCAATGTCTAAGAAACGCTCTGACGAAGGTCCGGTGTGGACCGAAAACGTTTAGCGGTTTTGTTTGTCTGGATGCATCAATAAACTAAGAAGCTTTTCTTCTCAAAAATTGAGTGCCAAGTTTCATTCATCTTTAATATACGGGGTGGACACCCTACTTGAGCACCGCCAACCCTCATATCTACTGAGTGCCGTGTTTCCTTACCGTGGATACTGTGGTGGACAGGTTGCAGCAGATTTGGACTCATGTAGTGGACAATTTGACCTTGTCCCAGGAGAAGGCTCAACGTTTCGCTAATCGCAGACGCTGTGTGGGTCCCCGACTTCGTGTTGGGGATTTGGTTTGGTTGTCTTCTCGTCATATTCCTATGAAGGTTTCCTCTCCTAAGTTTAAACCTCGTTTCATTGGTCCGTATAGGATTTCTGAGGTTCTTAATCCTGTGTCTTTTCGTTTGACCCTTCCAGATTCTTTTTCCATCCATAACGTATTCCATAGGTCATTGTTGCGGAGATACGTGGCACCTATGGTTCCATCTGTTGATCCTCCTGCCCCGGTTTTGGTGGAGGGGGAGTTGGAATATATTGTGGAGAAGATTTTGGATTCTCGTGTTTCAAGACGGAAACTCCAGTATCTGGTTAAGTGGAAGGGTTATGCTCAGGAAGATAATTCCTGGATCTTTGCCTCTGATGTCCATGCTCCCGATCTTGTTCGTGCCTTTCATATGGCTCATCCTGGTCGTCCTGGGGGCTCTGGTGAGGGTTCGGTGACCCCTCCTCAAGGAGGGGTACTGTTGTGAATTCTGTGGCAGAGCTCCCTCCTGTGGTCACAAGTGGTACTTCGGCTGATTCTCTCTATGAGTTTCCGTTGGTGGAGGAGAGTGGTACTGCGGCTTCTGAGTTTCCTTCCTCAGGTGATGTGGTGAAGTCGTTAGGTGCTGCTCTATTTAACTCTACCTAGTGCTTTGATCCTGGCCTCCAGTCAATGTTCTAGTATTGGACTTGCTTCCTCCTGGATCGTTCCTGTGGCCTGCTGCTCTGCATAGATAAGTTGCTCTTGTGTTATTTTTGTTTGCTGTTTTTTCTGTCCAGCTTGCGTATTTGGTTTTTCTTGCTTGCTGGAAGCTCTGGGATGCAGAGGGTGTACCTCCGTGCCGTTAGTCGGTACGGAGGGTCTTTTTGCCCCCTTTGCGTGGTTGTTTGTAGGGTTTTGTGTTGACCGCAAAGTTACCTTTCCTATCCTCGCTCTGTTCAGAAAGTCGGGCCTCACTTTGCTAAATCTATTTCATCTCTACGTTTGTCTTTTCATCTTAACTCACAGTCATTATATGTGGGGGGCTGCCTTTTCCTTTGGGGTATTTCTCTGAGGCAAGGTAGGCTTTTTTTCTATCTTCAGGCTAGCTAGTTTCTCAGGCTGTGCCGAGTTGCATAGGGAGCGTTAGGCGCAATCCACGGCTGCCTCTAATGTGGTTGGAGAGGATTAGGGATTGCGGTC
Organism: Ranitomeya imitator; assembly: GCF_032444005.1. NCBI lineage: Eukaryota > Metazoa > Chordata > Amphibia > Anura > Dendrobatidae > Ranitomeya > Ranitomeya imitator. Next base: position 224,283,729 of record NC_091288.1, on the reverse strand, counting down.
AGCAGAGTTCCCATGTCTCAGAGCTCGTTCTATGTTTTTGGGTTATTGTCAGGTCACTGTATGTGCTCTGACTTCTATGTCCATTGTGGTACTGAATTACCTAATCATAACACTCTCCTCACAGTCCTTCCCTCCATCCTCCCTCTCTCCTCACAGTCCTTCCTTCCATCCTCCTTCTCCTCACAGTCCTTCCTCCATCCTCCCTCTCTCCTCACAGTCCTTCCCTCCATCCTCACTCTCTCCTCACAGTCCTTCCCTCCATCCTCCCTCTCTCCTCACAGTCCTTCCCTCCATCCTCCCTCTCTCCTCACAGTCCTTCCCTAAATCCTCCCTCTCTGTTCACAGTCCTTCCCTCCATCCTCCCTTCTCACAGTCCTTCCCTCCATCCTCCCTCTCTCCTCACAGTCCTTCCTCCATCCTCCCTCTCTCCTCACAGTCCTTCCCTCCATCCTCCCTCTCCTCACAGTGCTTCCCTCCATCCTCCCTCTCCTTACAGTCCTTCCCTCCATCCTCCCTCTCTCCTCACAGTCCTTCCCTCCATCCTCCCTCTCCTCAGTCCTTCCCTCCATCCTCCCTCTCCTCACAGTCCTTCCCTCCATCCTCCCTCTCCTCACAGTCCTTCCCTCCATCCTCCTCCTCTCCTCACAGTCCTTCCCTCCATCCTCCCTCTCCTCACAGTCCTTCCCTCCATCCTCCTCCTCTCCTCACAGTCCTTCCCTCCATCCTCCCTCTCTCCTCACAGTCCTTCCCTCCATCCTCCCTCTCTCCTCACAGTCCTTCCTTCCATCCTCCCTCTCCTCACAGTCCTTCCTTCCATCCTCCCTCTCTCCTCACAGTCCTTCCCTCCATCCTCCCTCTCTCCTCACAGTCCTTCCCTCCACCCTCCCTCTCTCCTCACAGTCCTTCCCTCCATCCTCCCTCTCTCCTCACAGTCCTTCCCTAAATCCTCCCTCTCTCTTCAGTCCTTCCCTCCATCCTCCCTTCTCACAGTCCTTCCCTCCATCCTCCCTTCCCACAGTCCTTCCCTCCATACTCCCTCTCCACACAGTCCTTCCTCCATCCTCCCTCTCTCCTCACAGTTCTTCCCTCCATCCTCCATCTCTCCTCACAGTCCTTCCCTCCATCCTCCCTCTCTCCTCACAGTCCTTCCTCCATCCTCCCTCTCTCCTCACAGTCCTTCCCTCCATCCTCCCTCTCCTCACAGTCCTTCCCTCCATCCTCCCTCTCCTCACAGTCCTTCCATCCATCCTCCCTCTCCTCACAGTCCTTCCCTCCATCCTCCCTCTCCTCACAGTCCTTCCCTCCATCCTCCCTCTCTCCTCACAGTCCTTCCCTCCATCCTCCCTCTCCTCACAGTCCTTCCCTCCATCCTCCCTCTCCTCACAGTCCTTCCCTCCATCCTCCCTCTCTCCTCACAGTCCTTCCCTCCATCCTCCCTCTCCTCACAGTCCTTCCCTCCATCCTCAGTCTCTCCTCACATTCCTTCCCTCCATCCTCCCTCTCTCCTCACAGTCCTTCCCTAAATCCTCCCTCTCTCTTCAGTCCTTCCCTCCATCCTCCCTTCTCACAGTCCTTCCCTCCATCCTCCCTTCCCACAGTCCTTCCCTCCATACTCCCTCTCCACACAGTCCTTCCTCCATCCTCCCTCTCTCCTCACAGTTCTTCCCTCCATCCTCCATCTCTCCTCACAGTCCTTCCCTCCATCCTCCCTCTCTCCTCACAGTCCTTCCCTCCATCCTCCCTTCCCACAGTACTTCCCTCCATCCTCCCTCTCTCCTCACAGTCCTTCCTCCATCCTCCCTCTCTCCTCACAGTCCTTCCCTCCATCCTCCCTCTCCTCACAGTCCTTCCCTCCATCCTCCCTCTCCTCACAGTCCTTCCATCCATCCTCCCTCTCCTCACAGTCCTTCCCTCCATCCTCCCTCTCCTCACAGTCCTTCCCTCCATCCTCCCTCTCTCCTCACAGTCCTTCCCTCCATCCTCCCTCTCCTCACAGTCCTTCCCTCCATCCTCCCTCTCCTCACAGTCCTTCCCTCCATCCTCCCTCTCTCCTCACAGTCCTTCCCTCCATCCTCCCTCTCCTCACAGTCCTTCCCTCCATCCTCAGTCTCTCCTCACAGTCCTTCCCTCCATCCTCCCTCTCTCCCTCACAGTCCTTCCCTCCATCCTCCCTCTCTCCTCACAGTCCCTTCTCCATCCTCCCTCTCTCCTCACATTCCCTCCTCCATCCTCCCTCTCTCCTCACAGTCCTTTCCTCCATCCTCCCTCTGTCCTCACATTCCCTCCCCCATCCTCCCTCTCTCCTCACATTCCCTCCTCCATCCTCCCTCTCTCCTCACAGTCCTTCCCTCCATCCTCCCTCCTCACAGTCCTACCCTCCATCCTCCCTCTCTCCTCACAGTCCTTCCCTCCATCCTCCCTCTCTCCTCACAGTCCTTCCCTCCATCCTCCCTCTCCTCACAGTCCTTCCCTCCATCCTCCCTCTCCTCACAGTCCTTCCCTCCATCCTCAGTCTCTCCTCACAGTCCTTCCCTCCATCCTCCCTCTCTCCTCACAGTCCTTCCCTCCATCCTCCCTCTCTCCTCACAGTCCCTTCTCCATCCTCCCTCTCTCCTCACAGTCCTTTCCTCCATCCTCCCTCTGTCCTCACATTCCCTCCCCCAAAATCCCTCTCTCCTCACATTCCCTCCTCCATCCTCCCTCTCTCCTCACAGTCCTTCCCTCCATCCTCCCTCCTCACAGTCCTTCCCTCCATCCTCCCTCCTCACAGTCCTACCCTCCATCCTCCCTCTTTCCTCATAGTCCTTCCCTCCATCCTCCCTCTCTCCTCACAGTCCTTCCCTCCATCCTCCCTATCCTCACAGTCCTTCCCTCCATCCTCCCTCTCCTCACAGTCCTTCCCTCCATCCTCCCTCTCCTCACAGTCCTTCCCTCCATCCTCCCTCTCTCCTCACAGTCCTTCCCTCCATCCTCCCTCTCCTCACAGTCCTTCCCTCCATCCTCCCTCTCCTCACAGTCCTTCCCTCCATCCTCCCTCTCCTCACAGTTCTTCCCTCCATCCTCCCTCTCTCCTCACAGTCCTTCCCTCCATCCTCCCTCTCCTCACAGTCCTTCCCTCCATCCTCAGTCTCTCCTCACAGTCCTTCCCTCCATCCTCCCTCTCTCCTCACAGTCCTTCCCTCCATCCTCCCTCTCTCCTCAGTCCTTCCCTCCATCCTCCCTCTCTCCTCACAGTCCCTTCTCCATCCTCCCTCTCTCCTCACATTCCCTCCTCCATCCTCCCTCTCTCCTCACAGTCCTTTCCTCCATCCTCCCTCTGTCCTCACATTCCCTCCCCCAAAATCCCTCTCTCCTCACATTCCCTCCTCCATCCTCCCTCTCTCCTCACAGTCCTTCCCTCCATCCTCCCTCCTCACAGTCCTACCCTCCATCCTCCCTCTCTCCTCACAGTCCTTCCCTCCATCCTCCCTCTCTCCTCACAGTCCTTCCCTCCACCCTCCCTCTCTCCTCACAGTCCTTCCCTCCATCCTCCCTCTCTCCTCACAGTCCTTCCCTAAATCCTCCCTCTCTCTTCAGTCCTTCCCTCCATCCTCCCTCTCTCCTCACAGTCTTTCCCTCCATCCTCCCTCTGTCCTCACATTCCCTCCCCCATCCTCCCTCTTTCCTCACATTTCATCCTCCCTCTCTCCTCACAGTCCTTCCCTCCATCCTCCCTCCTCACAGTCCTACCCTCCATCCTCCCTCTCTCCTCACAGTTCCTCCTCCATCCTCCCTCTCTCCTCACAGTCCCTCCTTCATCCTTCCTCTCTCCTCACAGTCCTTCCCTCCATCCTCCCTCTGTCCTCACAGTCCCTCCTCCATCCTCCCTGTTTCCTCACAGTCCTTCTCTCCTCACAGTCCTTCCCTCCATCCTCCCTCTCTCCTCACAGTCTCTCCTTCCATCCAGAAAATATTAACATTTCTGAATCCACTCGTCATTGGGGCATTCACCCCCTTCCCTTCTCATCTAACATGGAATTGCAGTAGCAAAAATAGCTGACAGTCTGAGTCTGCTAGAATTAGACTGGCAGGAAATTAGGTTCAGCTGGATTGTAACATCTTATTTAACATGCAGGCAGCTTCCTCCATCGATGGGGACATTACTTCCCTCTACTTCTCTATCTATGGGGACATTACTTCCCTCTACTCCTCTATCTATGAGGACATTACTTCCCTCTACTCTTCTATCTATGAGGACATTACTTCCCTCTACTCCTCTATCTATGGGGACATTACTTCCCTCTACTCCTCTATCTATGGGGACATTACTTCCCTCTACTTCTCTATCTATGAGGACATTACTTCCCTCTACTCCTCTATCTATGAGGACATTACTTCCCTCTACTTCTCTATCTATGAGGACATTACTTCCCTCTACTCCTCTATCTATGAGGACATTACTTCCCTCCACTTCTCTATCTATGGGGACATTACTTCCCTCTTCTCTATCTATGAGGACATTACTTCCCTCTACTCTTCTATCTATGAGGACATTACTTCCCTCTACTCCTCTATCTATGGGGACATTACTTCCCTCTACTCCTCTATCTATTAGGACATTACTTCCCTCTGCTCCTCTATCTATGTGGACATTACTTCCCTCTGCTCCTCTATCTATGAGGACATTACTTCCCTCTACTCCTCTATCTATTAGGACATTACTTCCCTCTACTCATCTATCTATGGGGACATTACTTCCCTCTACTCTTCTATCTAGGAGGACATTACTTCCCTCTACTCCTCTATCTATTAGGACATTACTTCCCTCTTCTCTATCTATGAGGACATTACTTCCCTCTACTCCTCTATCTATTAGGACATTACTTCCCTCTTCTCTATCTATGAGGACATTACTTCCCTCTACTCTTCTATCTATGAGGACATTACCTCCCTCTACTCTTCTATCTAGGAGGACATTACTTCCCTCTACTCTTCTATCTAGGAGGACATTACTTCCCTCTACTCCTCTATCTATTAGGACATTACTTCCCTTTACTCCTCTATCTATGAGGACATTACTTCCCTCTACTCCTCTATCTATTAGGACATTACTTCCCTCTACTCTATCTATGGGGACATTACTTCCCTCTGCTCCTCTATCTATGGGGACATTACTTCCCTCTATCTATGGGGATACTACTTCCCTCTACTGCTCTATCTATGGGGACATTACTTCCCTCTACTCCTCTATCAATGGGGATATTACTTCCCTCTACTCCTCTATGAGGACATTACTTCCCTCTACTCCTCTATCTATGGGGACACTACTTCCCTTTACTCCTCTATCTATGAGGACATTACTTCCCTCTACTCCTCTATCTATGGGGAGATTACGTCCCTCTACTCCTCTATCTATGAGGACATTACTTCCCTCTACTCTATCTATGATGACATGACTTCCCTCTATTCCTCCATCTATGAGGACATTACTTCCCTCTACTCCTCTATCTATTAGGACATTACTTCCCTCTACTCCTCTATCAATGGGGATATTACTTCCCTCTACTCCTCTATGAGGACATTACTTCCCTCTACTCATCTATCTATGGGGACATTACTTCCCTCTACTCTTCTATCTAGGAGGACATTACTTCCCTCTACTCCTCTATCTATTAGGACATTACTTCCCTTTACTCCTCTATCTATGAGGACATTACTTCCCTCTACTCCTCTATCTATTAGGACATTACTTCCCTCTACTCATCTATCTATGGGGACATTACTTCCCTCTGCTCCTCTATCTATGGGGACATTACTTCCCTCTATCTATGGGGATACTACTTCCCTCTACTGCTCTATCTATGGGGACATTACTTCCCTCTACTCCTCTATCTATGGGGATATTACTTCCCTCTACTCCTCTATGAGGACATTACTTCCCTCTACTCCTCTATCTATGGGGACACTACTTCCCTTTACTCCTCTATCTATGAGGACATTACTTCCCTCTACTCCTCTATCTATGGGGAGATTACGTCCCTCTACTCCTCTATCTATGAGGACATTACTTCCCTCTACTCTTCTATCTATAAGGACATTACTTCCCTCTACTCTATCTATGATGACATGACTTCCCTCTATTCCTCCATCTATGAGGACATTACTTCCCTCTACTCCTCTCTATTAGGACATTACTTCCCTTTACTCCTCTATCTATGGGGACATTACTTCCTTCTACTCCTCTATCTATGGGGACATTACTTCCTTCTACTCCTCTATCTATGGGGACATTACTTCCCTCTACGTCTCTATCTTTGTGGACATTACTTCCCTCTACTCCTCTATCTATGAGGACATTACTTCCCTCTACTTCTCTATCTATGAGGACATTACTTCCCTCTACTCCTCTATCTATGGGGACATTACTTCCCTCTACTCCTCTATCTATTAGGACATTACTTCCCTCTGCTCCTCTATCTATGTGGACATTACTTCCCTCTGCTCCTCTATCTATGAGGACATTACTTCCCTCTACTCCTCTATCTATTAGGACATTACTTCCCTCTACTCATCTATCTATGGGGACATTACTTCCCTCTACTCTTCTATCTAGGAGGACATTACTTCCCTCTACTCCTCTATCTATTAGGACATTACTTCCCTCTTCTCTATCTATGAGGACATTACTTCCCTCTACTCCTCTATCTATTAGGACATTACTTCCCTCTTCTCTATCTATGAGGACATTACTTCCCTCTACTCTTCTATCTATGAGGACATTACCTCCCTCTACTCTTCTATCTAGGAGGACATTACTTCCCTCTACTCTTCTATCTAGGAGGACATTACTTCCCTCTACTCCTCTATCTATTAGGACATTACTTCCCTTTACTCCTCTATCTATGAGGACATTACTTCCCTCTACTCCTCTATCTATTAGGACATTACTTCCCTCTACTCTATCTATGGGGACATTACTTCCCTCTGCTCCTCTATCTATGGGGACATTACTTCCCTCTATCTATGGGGATACTACTTCCCTCTACTGCTCTATCTATGGGGACATTACTTCCCTCTACTCCTCTATCAATGGGGATATTACTTCCCTCTACTCCTCTATGAGGACATTACTTCCCTCTACTCCTCTATCTATGGGGACACTACTTCCCTTTACTCCTCTATCTATGAGGACATTACTTCCCTCTACTCCTCTATCTATGGGGAGATTACGTCCCTCTACTCCTCTATCTATGAGGACATTACTTCCCTCTACTCTATCTATGATGACATGACTTCCCTCTATTCCTCCATCTATGAGGACATTACTTCCCTCTACTCCTCTATCTATTAGGACATTACTTCCCTCTACTCATCTATCTATGGGGACATTACTTCCCTCTACTCTTCTATCTAGGAGGACATTACTTCCCTCTACTCCTCTATCTATTAGGACATTACTTCCCTTTACTCCTCTATCTATGAGGACATTACTTCCCTCTACTCCTCTATCTATTAGGACATTACTTCCCTCTACTCATCTATCTATGGGGACATTACTTCCCTCTGCTCCTCTATCTATGGGGACATTACTTCCCTCTATCTATGGGGATACTACTTCCCTCTACTGCTCTATCTATGGGGACATTACTTCCCTCTACTCCTCTATCTATGGGGATATTACTTCCCTCTACTCCTCTATGAGGACATTACTTCCCTCTACTCCTCTATCTATGGGGACACTACTTCCCTTTACTCCTCTATCTATGAGGACATTACTTCCCTCTACTCCTCTATCTATGGGGAGATTACGTCCCTCTACTCCTCTATCTATGAGGACATTACTTCCCTCTACTCTTCTATCTATAAGGACATTACTTCCCTCTACTCTATCTATGATGACATGACTTCCCTCTATTCCTCCATCTATGAGGACATTACTTCCCTCTACTCCTCTCTATTAGGACATTACTTCCCTTTACTCCTCTATCTATGGGGACATTACTTCCTTCTACTCCTCTATCTATGGGGACATTACTTCCTTCTACTCCTCTATCTATGGGGACATTACTTCCCTCTACGTCTCTATCTTTGTGGACATTACTTCCCTCTACTCCTCTATCTATGAGGACATTACTTCCCTCTACTTCTCTATCTATGAGGACATTACTTCCCTCTACTCCTCTATCTATGGGGACATTACTTCCCTCTACTCCTCTATCTATTAGGACATTACTTCCCTCTGCTCCTCTATCTATGTGGACATTACTTCCCTCTGCTCCTCTATCTATGAGGACATTACTTCCCTCTACTCCTCTATCTATTAGGACATTACTTCCCTCTACTCATCTATCTATGGGGACATTACTTCCCTCTACTCTTCTATCTAGGAGGACATTACTTCCCTCTACTCCTCTATCTATTAGGACATTACTTCCCTCTTCTCTATCTATGAGGACATTACTTCCCTCTACTCCTCTATCTATTAGGACATTACTTCCCTCTTCTCTATCTATGAGGACATTACTTCCCTCTACTCTTCTATCTATGAGGACATTACCTCCCTCTACTCTTCTATCTAGGAGGACATTACTTCCCTCTACTCTTCTATCTAGGAGGACATTACTTCCCTCTACTCCTCTATCTATTAGGACATTACTTCCCTTTACTCCTCTATCTATGAGGACATTACTTCCCTCTACTCCTCTATCTATTAGGACATTACTTCCCTCTACTCTATCTATGGGGACATTACTTCCCTCTGCTCCTCTATCTATGGGGACATTACTTCCCTCTATCTATGGGGATACTACTTCCCTCTACTGCTCTATCTATGGGGACATTACTTCCCTCTACTCCTCTATCAATGGGGATATTACTTCCCTCTACTCCTCTATGAGGACATTACTTCCCTCTACTCCTCTATCTATGGGGACACTACTTCCCTTTACTCCTCTATCTATGAGGACATTACTTCCCTCTACTCCTCTATCTATGGGGAGATTACGTCCCTCTACTCCTCTATCTATGAGGACATTACTTCCCTCTACTCTATCTATGATGACATGACTTCCCTCTATTCCTCCATCTATGAGGACATTACTTCCCTCTACTCCTCTATCTATTAGGACATTACTTCCCTCTACTCATCTATCTATGGGGACATTACTTCCCTCTACTCTTCTATCTAGGAGGACATTACTTCCCTCTACTCCTCTATCTATTAGGACATTACTTCCCTTTACTCCTCTATCTATGAGGACATTACTTCCCTCTACTCCTCTATCTATTAGGACATTACTTCCCTCTACTCATCTATCTATGGGGACATTACTTCCCTCTGCTCCTCTATCTATGGGGACATTACTTCCCTCTATCTATGGGGATACTACTTCCCTCTACTGCTCTATCTATGGGGACATTACTTCCCTCTACTCCTCTATCTATGGGGACATTACTTCCCTCTACTCCTCTATCAATGGGGATATTACTTCCCTCTACTCCTCTATGAGGACATTACTTCCCTCTACTCCTCTATCTATGGGGACACTACTTCCCTTTACTCCTCTATCTATGAGGACATTACTTCCCTCTACTCCTCTATCTATGAGGACATTACTTCCCTCTACTTCTCTATCTATGAGGACATTACTTCCCTCTACTCCTCTATCTATGAGGACATTACTTCCCTCCACTTCTCTATCTATGGGGACATTACTTCCCTCTTCTCTATCTATGAGGACATTACTTCCCTCTACTCTTCTATCTATGAGGACATTACTTCCCTCTACTCCTCTATCTATGGGGACATTACTTCCCTCTACTCCTCTATCTATTAGGACATTACTTCCCTCTGCTCCTCTATCTATGTGGACATTACTTCCCTCTGCTCCTCTATCTATGAGGACATTACTTCCCTCTACTCCTCTATCTATTAGGACATTACTTCCCTCTACTCATCTATCTATGGGGACATTACTTCCCTCTACTCTTCTATCTAGGAGGACATTACTTCCCTCTACTCCTCTATCTATTAGGACATTACTTCCCTCTTCTCTATCTATGAGGACATTACTTCCCTCTACTCCTCTATCTATTAGGACATTACTTCCCTCTTCTCTATCTATGAGGACATTACTTCCCTCTACTCTTCTATCTATGAGGACATTACCTCCCTCTACTCTTCTATCTAGGAGGACATTACTTCCCTCTACTCTTCTATCTAGGAGGACATTACTTCCCTCTACTCCTCTATCTATTAGGACATTACTTCCCTTTACTCCTCTATCTATGAGGACATTACTTCCCTCTACTCCTCTATCTATTAGGACATTACTTCCCTCTACTCTATCTATGGGGACATTACTTCCCTCTGCTCCTCTATCTATGGGGACATTACTTCCCTCTATCTATGGGGATACTACTTCCCTCTACTGCTCTATCTATGGGGACATTACTTCCCTCTACTCCTCTATCAATGGGGATATTACTTCCCTCTACTCCTCTATGAGGACATTACTTCCCTCTACTCCTCTATCTATGGGGACACTACTTCCCTTTACTCCTCTATCTATGAGGACATTACTTCCCTCTACTCCTCTATCTATGGGGAGATTACGTCCCTCTACTCCTCTATCTATGAGGACATTACTTCCCTCTACTCTATCTATGATGACATGACTTCCCTCTATTCCTCCATCTATGAGGACATTACTTCCCTCTACTCCTCTATCTATTAGGACATTACTTCCCTCTACTCATCTATCTATGGGGACATTACTTCCCTCTACTCTTCTATCTAGGAGGACATTACTTCCCTCTACTCCTCTATCTATTAGGACATTACTTCCCTTTACTCCTCTATCTATGAGGACATTACTTCCCTCTACTCCTCTATCTATTAGGACATTACTTCCCTCTACTCATCTATCTATGGGGACATTACTTCCCTCTGCTCCTCTATCTATGGGGACATTACTTCCCTCTATCTATGGGGATACTACTTCCCTCTACTGCTCTATCTATGGGGACATTACTTCCCTCTACTCCTCTATCTATGGGGATATTACTTCCCTCTACTCCTCTATGAGGACATTACTTCCCTCTACTCCTCTATCTATGGGGACACTACTTCCCTTTACTCCTCTATCTATGAGGACATTACTTCCCTCTACTCCTCTATCTATGGGGAGATTACGTCCCTCTACTCCTCTATCTATGAGGACATTACTTCCCTCTACTCTTCTATCTATAAGGACATTACTTCCCTCTACTCTATCTATGATGACATGACTTCCCTCTATTCCTCCATCTATGAGGACATTACTTCCCTCTACTCCTCTCTATTAGGACATTACTTCCCTTTACTCCTCTATCTATGGGGACATTACTTCCTTCTACTCCTCTATCTATGGGGACATTACTTCCTTCTACTCCTCTATCTATGGGGACATTACTTCCCTCTACGTCTCTATCTTTGTGGACATTACTTCCCTCTACTCCTCTATCTATGAGGACATTACTTCCCTCTACTTCTCTATCTATGAGGACATTACTTCCCTCTACTCCTCTATCTATGGGGACATTACTTCCCTCTACTCCTCTATCTATTAGGACATTACTTCCCTCTGCTCCTCTATCTATGTGGACATTACTTCCCTCTGCTCCTCTATCTATGAGGACATTACTTCCCTCTACTCCTCTATCTATTAGGACATTACTTCCTTCTACTCATCTATCTATGGGGACATTACTTCCCTCTACTCTTCTATCTAGGAGGACATTACTTCCCTCTACTCCTCTATCTATTAGGACATTACTTCCCTCTTCTCTATCTATGAGGACATTACTTCCCTCTACTCCTCTATCTATTAGGACATTACTTCCCTCTTCTCTATCTATGAGGACATTACTTCCCTCTACTCTTCTATCTATGAGGACATTACCTCCCTCTACTCTTCTATCTAGGAGGACATTACTTCCCTCTACTCTTCTATCTAGGAGGACATTACTTCCCTCTACTCCTCTATCTATTAGGACATTACTTCCCTTTACTCCTCTATCTATGAGGACATTACTTCCCTCTACTCTATCTATGATGACATGACTTCCCTCTATTCCTCCATCTATGAGGACATTACTTCCCTCTACTCCTCTATCTATTAGGACATTACTTCCCTCTACTCATCTATCTATGGGGACATTACTTCCCTCTACTCTTCTATCTAGGAGGACATTACTTCCCTCTACTCCTCTATCTATTAGGACATTACTTCCCTTTACTCCTCTATCTATGAGGACATTACTTCCCTCTACTCCTCTATCTATTAGGACATTACTTCCCTCTACTCATCTATCTATGGGGACATTACTTCCCTCTGCTCCTCTATCTATGGGGACATTACTTCCCTCTATCTATGGGGATACTACTTCCCTCTACTGCTCTATCTATGGGGACATTACTTCCCTCTACTCCTCTATCTATGGGGATATTACTTCCCTCTACTCCTCTATGAGGACATTACTTCCCTCTACTCCTCTATCTATGGGGACACTACTTCCCTTTACTCCTCTATCTATGAGGACATTACTTCCCTCTACTCCTCTATCTATGGGGAGATTACGTCCCTCTACTCCTCTATCTATGAGGACATTACTTCCCTCTACTCTTCTATCTATAAGGACATTACTTCCCTCTACTCTATCTATGATGACATGACTTCCCTCTATTCCTCCATCTATGAGGACATTACTTCCCTCTACTCCTCTCTATTAGGACATTACTTCCCTTTACTCCTCTATCTATGGGGACATTACTTCCTTCTACTCCTCTATCTATGGGGACATTACTTCCTTCTACTCCTCTATCTATGGGGACATTACTTCCCTCTACGTCTCTATCTTTGTGGACATTACTTCCCTCTACTCCTCTATCTATGAGGACATTACTTCCCTCTACTTCTCTATCTATGAGGACATTACTTCCCTCTACTCCTCTATCTATGAGGACATTACTTCCCTCTACTTCTCTATCTATGAGGACATTACTTCCCTCTACTCCTCTATCTATGAGGACATTACTTCCCTCTACTCCTCTATCTATGGGGACATTACTTCCTTCTACTCCTCTATCTATGGGGACATTACTTCCTTCTACTCCTCTATCTATGGGGACATTACTTCCCTCTACGTCTCTATCTTTGTGGACATTACTTCCCTCTACTCCTCTATCTATGAGGACATTACCTCCCTCTACTTCTCTATTTATGGGGACACTACTTACCTCTACTCTTCTATGTATGTGGACATTACCTCCCTCTACTCCTCTATAAGGACATTACTTCCCTTTACTCTGTCTATGATGACATGACTGCCCTCTACTCCTCTATCTATGGGAACATTACTTCCCTCTACTTCTCCATCTATGTGGACATTACTTCCCTCTTTTCCTCTATCTATGAGGACATTACTTCCCTCTACTCCTCTATCTATGGGGATATTACTTCCTTCTACTCCTTTTTCTATGGGGAAATTACTTCCCTCTATTTCTCTATCTATGGGGACATTACTTCCCTTTACTCCTCTATCTATGAGGACATTACTTCCTTCTACTCCTCTATCTATGGGGACATTACTTCCTTCTACTCCTTTTTCTATGGGGAAATTACTTCCCTCTACGTCTCTATCTTTGTGGACATTACCTCCCTCTACTCTTCTATGTATGGGGACATTACTTCCCTCCACTCCTCTATCTATGGGGACATTACCTCCCTCTACTCCTCTATAAGGACATTACTTCCCTTTACTCTGTCTATGATGACATGACTTCCCTCTACTCCTCTATCTATGGGAACATTACTTCCCTCTATTTCTCTATCTATGTGGACATTACTTCCCTCTTTTCCTCTATCTATGAGGACATTAATTCCCTCTACTCCTCTATCTATGTGGACGTTACTTCCCTCTTCTCCTCTATCTATTAGAACATTACTTCCCTCTACTCCTCTATCTATGGGAACGTTACTTCCCTCTACTCATCTATCTATGAGGACATTACTTCCCTCTACTTCTCTATCTATGGGGACATTACTGCCCTCTACTCTTCTATCTATGGGGACATTACTTCCCTCTACTTCTCTATCTATGGGGACATTACTTCCCTCTACTCTTCTATCTATGGGGACATTACTTCCCTCTTCTCCTCTATCTATGAGGACATTACTTCCCTCTACTCTATCTATGGGGACATTACTTCCCTCTACTCCTCTGTCTATGGGGACACTACTTCCCTCTACTCTATCTATGGAGACATTACTTCCCTCTACTCCTCTATCTATGTGGACATTACTTCCCTCTACATCTCTATCTATGTGGACATTACTTCCCTCTACTCTTCTATCTATGGGGACATTACTCCCTCTTCTCCTCTGTCTATGGGGACATTACTTCCCTCTACTCCTCTATCTATGGCAACATTACTTCCCTCTACTCCTCTATCTATTAGGACATTACTTCCCTCTACTCCTCTGTCTATGGGGACACTACTTCCCTCTACTCCTCTATCTATGAGGACATTACTTCCCTCTACTCCTCTATCTATGAGGACATTACTTCCCTCTACTCTTCTATCTATGAGGACATTACTTCCCTCTACTCCTCTATCTATGAGGACGTTACTTCCCTCTGCTCCTCTATCTATGGGGACATTACTTCCCTCTACTCTTCTATCTATGTGTTGTGAATGCTGTTATCGAACTCCCTCCTGTGGTCATGAATGGTACTTCGGCGAGTTCTGTCCATGGACTCCCTCTGGTGGCTGTGAGTGGAGCTGCTGCTTCTGAGGTTCCTTCCACAGGTGACGTAAGTTTATTCTTTGGCTGGCTGCTCTATTTAACTCCACTCAGATCGTTACTCCATGCCAGCTGTCAATGTTCTTGTACTGGTTCAGTTCGCTCTTGGATCTTTCTGGTGACCTGTCTACTACAGCAGAAGCTAAGTCCCTGCTAGTTAATTATTTGTTCATTGTTTCCTTGTCAAGTTGGCTATCATGATTTTGCCTTGCTAGCTGGAAGCTCTGGGATGCAGAGTGGCACCTCCGCACCGTGAGTCGGTGCGGAGGTCTTTTTGCACACTCTGCGTGGTCTTTTGTAGTTTTTTGTGCTGACCGCAAAGATACCTTTCCTATCCTCAGTCTGTTTAGTAAGTCTGGCCTCCCTTTGCTGAAACCTGTTTCATTTCTGTGTTTGTGACTTTCATTTTTACTCACAGTCAATATATGTGGGGGGCTGCCTTTTCCTTTGGGGAATTTCTCTGAGGCAAGGTAGGCTTTATTTTCTATCTCTAGGGCTAGTTAGCTCTTAGGCTGTGAAGAGGCGTCTAGGTAGAGTTAGGTACGCTCCCCGGCTATTTCTAGTTGTGTGATAGGATTAGGGTTGCGTTCAGCAGAGCTCCCACTTCCCAGAGCTTGTCATGTGTGAGTTTAACCATCAGGTCGTTCCGGGTGCTCCTAACCACCAGGTCCATAACAGTACAGGTGGCCCAAAGTATTAATGCATCTCAATAGAGGGATAAGAGAAGTTCTGAGACCATTTTTTTTTCTCTGCAGTGTGTTTTGTCTTTCTTTTCCCCTTAACCTCTGGGTGGTTCAGGACACAGGTGTAGATATGGACATTCAAGGTCTGTCCTCTTGTGTGGATCATCTCACTGCAAGGGTACAAAACATTCAAGATTTTGTGGTTCAGAATCCGATGTTAGAGCCTAGAATTCCTATTCCTGACATTTTCTGGGGATAGATTTAAGTTCCTGAATTTCAAAAATAATTGTAAACTGTTTCTAGCTTTGAAACCCCGCTCCTCTGGTGACCCCATTCAACAAGTAAAAATCATTATTTCTTTGTTGCGTGGTGATCCTCAAGACTGGGCATTTTCCCTTGCGCCAGGAGATCCTGCATTGCATGATGTAGATGCGTTTTTTCTGGCGCTTGGATTGCTTTATGATGAACCAAATTCAGTGGATCAGGCAGAGAAAATCTTGCTGGCTTTGTGTCAGGGTCAGGATGAAGCGGAGGTATATTGTCAGAAGTTTAGAAAGTGGTCTGTGCTTACTCAGTGGAATGAGTGTGCCCTGGCGGCAATTTTCAGAAAGGGTCTTTCTGAAGCCCTTAAGGATGTCATGGTGGGATTTCCCACGCCTGCTGGTCTGAATGAGTCTATGTCCTTGGCCATTCAGATCGATCGGCGCTTGCGTGAGCGCAAAGCTGTGCACCATTTGGCGGTATTCTCTGAGCATAGGCCTGAGCCTATGCAATGTGATAGGACTTTGACCAGAGCTGAACGGCAAGAACACAGACGTCAGAATGGGCTGTGTTTTTACTGTGGTGACTCCACTCATGCTATCTCCGATTGTCCTAAGCGCACTAAGCGGTTCGCTAGGTCTGCCACCATTGGTACGGTACAGTCAAAATTTCTTCTGTCCGTTACCTTGATCTGCTCTTTGTCATCGTATTCTGTTATGGCATTTGTGGACTCAGGCGCTGCCCTGAATTTGATGGACTTGGAGTTTGCCAGGCGCTGTGGTTTTTTCTTGGAGCCCTTGCAGTATCCTATTCCATTGAGAGGAATTGATGCTACGCCTTTGGCCAAGAATAAGCCTCAGTACTGGACTCAATTGACAATGTGCATGGCTCCTGCACATCAGGAGGATATTCACTTTTTGGTGTTGCATAATCTGCATGATGTGGTCGTTTTGGGGTTGCCATGGCTACAGGTCCATAATCCAGTATTGGATTGGAAATCTATGTCTGTGTCCGGCTGGAGTTGTCAGGGGGTACATGGTGATGTTCCATTGCTGTCAATTTCGCCTTCCACTCCTTCTGAAGTCCCTGAGTTTTTGTCAGATTACCGGGATGTATTTGATGAGCCCAAATCCAGTGCCCTACCTCCTCATAGGGATTGCGATTGTGCTATTAATTTGATTCCTGGTAGTAAGTTTCCTAAGGGCCGTCTGTTTAATTTATCTGTGCCAGAACACGCCGCTATGCGGAGTTATGTAAAGGAATCCTTGGGGAAGGGTCTTATATGCCCGTCGTCGTCACCATTGGGAGCAGGGTTCTTTTTTGTGGCCAAGAAGGATGGTTCTTTGAGACCTTGTATTGATTACCGCCTTTTTAATAAGATCACAGTCAAATTTCAGTACCCTTTGCCGCTGCTGTCTGATTTGTTTGCTCGGATTAAGGGGGCTAGTTGTTTCACCAAGATAGATCTTCGAGGGGCGTATAATCTTGTGCGAATTAAACAGGGCGATGAATGGAAAACAGCATTTAATACGCCCGAGGGCCATTTTGAGTACCTGGTTATGCCATTCGGGCTTTCTAATGCTCCATCAGTATTTCAGTCCTTTATGCATGACATCTTCCGAGAGTACCTGGATAGATTCATGATTGTATATTTGGATGATATTTTGGTCTTTTCGGATGATTGGGAGTCTCATGTGAAGCAGGTCAGAATGGTGTTCCAGGTCCTTCGTGCGAATTCCTTGTTTGTGAAGGGGTCAAAATGTCTCTTTGGAGTTCAGAAGGTTTCATTTTTGGGTTTCATTTTTTCCCCTTCTACTATCGAGATGGACCCTGTTAAAGTTCAGGCCATTTATGATTGGACTCAGCCGACATCTGTGAAGAGCCTGCAGAAGTTCCTGGGCTTTGCTAATTTTTACCGTCGCTTCATCGCTAATTTTTCTAGTGTTGATAAACCGTTGACTGATTTGACCAAGAAGGGTGCTGATGTGGTCAATTGGTCCTCTGCGGCTGTAGAGGCTTTTCAGGAGTTGAAGCGTCGTTTTTCTTCTGCCTCTGTGTTGTGCCAGCCAGATGTTTTGCTCCCGTTTCAGGTCGAGGTTGATGCTTCTGAGATTGGAGCAGGGACTGTTTTGTCGCAAAGAAATTCTGATGGCTCGGTGATGAAACCATGTGCCTTCTTTTCTAGAAAATTCTCGCCTGCTGAGCGCAATTATGATGTTGGCAATCGAGAGTTGTTGGCCATGAAGTGGGCATTCGAGGAGTGGCAACATTGGCTTGAAGGAGCCAAACATCGCGTGGTGGTCTTGACGGATCACAAGAATTTGACTTATCTCGAGTCTGCCAAACGGTTGAATCCTAGACAGGCTCGTTGGTCGCTGTTTTTCTCCGGTTTTGATTTTGTGGTTTCGTACCTTCCGGGCTCTAAGAATGTGAAGGCTGATGCCCTGTCAAGGAGTTTTGTGCCTGACTCTCCGGGTGTTCTTGAGCCGGCGGGTATTCTCAAGGAGGGGGTAATTTTGTCTGCCATCTCCCCTGATTTGCGGCGGGTGCTGCAGAAGTTTCAGGCTGATAGACCTGACCGTTGTCCAGCGGAGAAACTGTTTGTCCCTGATAGATGGACTAGTAGAGTTATCTCTGAGGTTCATTGTTCGGTGTTGGCTGGTCATCCTGGAATCTTTGGTACCAGAGATTTGGTGGCTAGATCCTTTTGGTGGCCTTCTTTGTCACGGGATGTGCGTTCTTTTGTGCAGTCCTGTGGGACTTGTGCTCGGGCTAAGCCCTGCTGTTCTCGTGCCAGTGGGTTGCTTTTGCCCTTGCCGGTCCCGAAGAGGCCCTGGACGCATATTTCCATGGATTTTATTTCAGATCTCCCTGCCTCTCACAGGATGTCGGTCATTTGGGTGGTTTGTGATCACTTCTCTATGATGGTCCATTTGATACCCTTGTCTAAATTGCCTTCCTCCTCTGATTTGGTGCCATTGTTTTTCCAGCATGTGGTTCGTTTGCATGGCATTCCGGAGAACATCGTCTCGGACAGAGGTTCCCAGTTTGTTTTGAGGTTTTGGCGGTCCTTTTGTGCTAAGATGGGCATTGATTTGTCTTTTTCTTCGGCTTTCCACCCTCAGACAAATGGCCAAACCGAACGAACTAATCAGACTTTGGAAACATATCTGAGATGCTTTGTTTCTGCTGATCAGGATGATTGGGTGTCCTTCTTGCCTTTGGCTGAGTTCGCCCTTAATAATCGGGCCAGCTCGGCTACTTTGGTTTCGCCTTTTTTTTGTAATTCTGGTTTCCATTCTCGTTTCTCTTCGGGGCAGGTTGAGCCTTCGGACTGTCCTGGTGTGGATACTGTGGTGGACAGGTTGCAGCAGATTTGGACTCATGTGGTGGACAATTTGACATTGTCCCAGGAGAAGGCTCAACGTTTCGCTAACCGCCGGCGCTGTGTTGGTCCCCGACTTCGTGTTGGGGATTTGGTTTGGTTGTCGTCTCGTTATGTTCCTATGAAGGTTTCCTCTCCTAAGTTTAAGCCTCTTTTCATTGGTCCGTATAAGATTTCTGAGGTTCTCAATCCTGTGTCATTTCGTTTGGCCCTTCCAGCTTCTTTTGCCATCTATAATGTGTTCCATAGGTCGTTATTGCGGAGATACGTGGCGCCTATGGTTCCCTCTGTTGATCCTCCTGCCCCGGTGTTGGTCGAGGGGGAATTGGAGTATGTGGTGGAGAAGATTTTGGATTCTCGTATTTCGAGACGGAAACTCCAGTACCTGGTCAAGTGGAAGGGTTATGGTCAGGAAGATAATTCCTGGGTTTTTGCCTCTGATGTTCATGCTGCCGATCTAGTTCGTGCCTTTCATTTGGCTCGTCCTGATCGGCCTGGGGGCTCTGGTGAGGGTTCGGTGACCCCTCTTCAAGGGGGGGGTACTGTTGTGAATTCTGTTATCGAACTCCCTCCTGTGGTCATGAATGGTACTTCGGCGAGTTCTGTCCATGGACTCCCTCTGGTGGCTGTGAGTGGAGCTGCTGCTTCTGAGGTTCCTTCCACAGGTGACGTAAGTTTATTCTCTGGCTGGCTGCTCTATTTAACTCCACTCAGATCGTTACTCCATGCCAGCTGTCAATGTTCTTGTACTGGTTCAGTTCGCTCTTGGATTTTTCTGGTGACCTGTCTACTCCAGCAGAAGCTAAGTCCCTGCTAGTTATTTATTTGTTCATTGTTTCCTTATCCAGCTGGTTATCATGATTTTGCCTTGCTAGCTGGAAGCTCTGGGATGCAGAGTGGCACCTCCGCACTCTGCGTGGTCTTTTGTAGTTTTTTGTGCGGTCAGCAAAGATACCTTTCCTATCCTCAGTCTGTTTAGTAAGTCTGGCCTCCCTTTGCTGAAACCTGTTTCATTTCTGTGTTTGTGACTTTCATCTTTACTAACAGTCAATATATGTGGGGGGCTGCTTTTTCCCTTGGGGAATTTCTCTGAGGCAAGGTAGGCTTTATTTTCTATCTCTAGGGCTAGTTAGCTCTTAGGCGAGGAAGAGGCGTCTAGATAGAGTTAGGTACACTCCACGGCTATTTCTAGTTGTGTGATAGGATTAGGGTTGCGGTCAGCAGAGCTACCACTTCCCAGAGCTTGTCCTGTGTGAGTTTAACCATCAGGTCGCTCCGGGTGCTCCTAACCACCAGGTCCATAACATCTATGGCAACATTACTTCCCTCTACTCCTCTATCTATGAGGACATTACTTCACTCTACATCTCTATATTTGGACACATTACTTCCCTCTACTTCTCTATCTATGGGGACATTACTTCCCTCTACTCTTCTATCTATGGGGACATTACTTCCCTCTTCTCCTCTATCTATGAGGACATTACTTCCCTCTACTCCTCTATCTAGGAGGACATTACTTCCCTATACTCTTCTATCTATGAGGACATTACTTCCCTCTACTCTTCTATCTATGGGGACATTACTTCCCTCTACTCCTCTATCTATTAGGACATTACTTCCCTCTACTCATCTATCTATTAGGACATTACTTCCCTCTACTTCTCTATCTATGGGGACATTACTTCCCTCTACTCTTCTATCTATGGGGAAATTACTTCCCTCTACTCCTCTATCTATGGGGACATTACTTCCCTCTACTCCTCTATCTATGGGGACATTACTTCCCTCTACTCCTCTATCTATGGGGACATTACTTCCCTCTACTCCTCTATCTATGGATACATTACTTCTCTCATTTCTTTTATCTATTGGAACAGTACTTCCCTCTATTTCTCTGTCTATAAAGACATTTTGTCCCTCTACTCCTAATGCTCCATTTCTGGTACAGTTTTAGCTCTTCAAGTAGAGACTAAAGGGTTAATTGTGTTCCGTCATAGAATCATACAATGTTAGAGTTGGAATGGACCTCTAACGTCATCATGTCTATCCTCCTGCTCATTTCAGGATTCACTAAACCATCTCAGACAGATGTCTGTCCAGCTTGTGCTTGAAGACTTCCATTGAAGGAGAACTCACCACCTTTCGTGGGAGCCTGTTCCACTCTTTGATCACCATCACTGTCAAAAAAGTTTTATCTAATCTGTATCTTCTCCCTTTCATTTTCATCCCATTGCTTCTCGTGTTTCCATGTACAAATGAGAATAATGGTGATCCCTCTACACTGCGACAGCCCTTCAGATATTTGTAGACAGCTATTAAGTCTCCTCTCAGTCTTCTTTTTTGCAGCTAAACATTCCCAGATCCTGTAACCGTTCCTTGTAGGACATACTCTGCAGTCCGCTCACCATCCTGGTCGCTCTTCTCTGAAATTGCTCCAGTTTTTCAATGTCTTTTTTTGCAATGTGGTGCCCAGAACTGAACACAGTATCCAGATGAGGCCTGACCAAGGAGGAGTAGAGGGGGTAACTACTTCACTTGATCTAGACTCTCACTGGATCTATTCTTCTCTTAATATGTCCTAGAAATGTGGATTCTTTTATTCCTGCTATGGCACCGTGAAGATCAGTTGATGTTACATTTGCTTTCTTAGAGAATACAAATTTAAAATAGGAATTTAAAAGTTCATCCTTCTCAACATCATTTTTGTACACTTCACCCTTTTCTTCCTGTAAAAATTCTTTAATATCTTTGACTTTTCTCTTGGTTTTGACATACCCCCAAAATCCTTTCTAATTGCTTTTGCTCTCCTTGCAAGCCTCACTTCATTACTGGCTTTAGCTCCTCTAACTCTTTCCCTGCATTCCCAGCAGACAGCATTATATTCTTCTTCTTTAGATATGTCCCCTCAGTCCATTGAACCCCTTTCCGACGTTGGGCGTATTAGTATGGGTCACCGATGGGTCGGCATGACAACCAGAGTTCTGAAGCAGATCTCTGTGGTTGTCATTGCCAGACTGCTATGAGCACCGTCCGGTGGTCAGCACTCATAGCAAATGAGCATTTCTGCTTCACACGGGCGATCTGATCATTGCCTGTGTGTAGCAGAGGCGATCATAGTACTGCAGCTTCTAGTCTCCCATAGAAGCATGCAAAAAGTAAAAAAAAAATTTGTTTAAATATTGAAAAATAAAAAAAATAAAAGTTCAAATCACCCCCCCCCCCCATTTGCCCCATTCAAAATAAAACAATAAAAAAATCAAATATACACATATTTGGCTTCACCACGTTCA
The DNA here is from genome assembly GCF_032444005.1 of Ranitomeya imitator. Lineage (NCBI taxonomy): Eukaryota > Metazoa > Chordata > Amphibia > Anura > Dendrobatidae > Ranitomeya > Ranitomeya imitator. The sequence continues at coordinate 224,261,282 of NC_091288.1, read as the reverse complement.
GAATAACCCGGTCTATCACTATAAAAAAATTAACCAGATCGCTAAACGGCATAATGGAAAAAAATTCAAAATGCCTGAATTACGTTTTTTTGTTCACTGCTACATTGCAATAAAATACAATATTGGGTGATAAAAAGCTCTTATCTACATCAAAATTGTATCAATAAAAACGTCAGCTCGGCGCGCAAAAATAAGCCCCCACCCGACCCCAGATCACAAAAAATGTAGATGCTACAGGTCTCGGAAAATGGCACACGTTAGGATTTCTTGCAGAAATTTCCTGACAAAAAACAGACATTTCTGCCAGAAATCCACATGCATTTTTTTCGCGTTTTTTATGTTTTTTGTGCATTTTTTGTGCGTTTTTTCCCAATTCATTAAATAGCGGGAAAAATGCGAAAATCCGCAAAATTAATGAACATGCTACTTTTTTTACCACAATGCCTTTTTTTCGCGGAAAAAAACGCATCATGTGCACAAAAATTGCAGAATGCATTCTAGATGATAGGATGCAAATGTATGCGTTTTTAATGCATTTTTAAAGCATTTTTATTGTGGAAAAAAAGCAAAAAAAAACGCAAAAAAACCTGAACGTGTGCACATACCTTTAGCATTAAGTGAACATGGTAAGAAAAAAAAAAAATAGTTGAATTGCACTTTTGTTTGCAATTTCACCACAATTGGATTTTTTTTTGCTGTTTTCTAGTACATGATATGTTAAAACCAATGGTGTCGTTCAAAATTACAACTCGTCCAGCAAGAAACAAGCCCTCACATGGCCAAATTGACTGAAAAATAAAAAAGTTAAGGCTCTGGGAAGAAGGGGAGCAAAAAAACAGAAAATCAAAAACTGAAATACTCCTGGTCGTTAAGGGGTTGATATATATTTCTTTTTTCCTTTTTAGCAAGTGATAAGTTCTGTGTTCATCCGCCCTGGTCCTCCTTTTAGGGTTTGCTACTGACTGTGAGGTGAGAATTTCTTTTAGTAAAATCTTTTGTCCTTTTTAGATGTTTCTGTCCTTTAGAACATCCGGCCATTGGACCTTTCCTACCCTCTTTCTGAGTCCATTACAATCTGCCTTTCTGAAGTACAACCTTAAAGTCTGAACACTCGCTAGCTTTCTTCGTCTTGTAATCCAAAATTAGAGAATAGCATGATCGCTGCCTCCTAAATTCCTAGCCACATTTATTTCCTCAACCATTTAATCCCTGTTGGTAAGAATTAGGTCCAAGATTGCAGATCCTCTTATTTGCTCTTCTAAATTTTGAAAGATTAAGTTGTCAGGAGGAGAAAATAAGAATTTTCAGAACCCAGGAATTTTGCCTGAGAGAGATTCCCAAAAAATATCTGGATAGATAAAATCTCCCATGATCACTATGTCGCACTTTTTTAGAACAAAGACATCTGATGTAAAAAGAGTTTATCCATATCTTCAGTCTGTCCAAGTGGCCTATAGTAAACGCCTACAATAGTGTCCTTTCTGTTCTGCTCTCCTTGAATTCTTACCCAAACAGCTTCTACAGAGCTACCAGTCTCTGATGCTTGGATCTCTATGGAGATATACATTTTCCTAACATATAATGCAACACCTCCACCCTTCTTCTTAATTTTGTTTCTAATAAATAAATTGTAGCCTTCAAGGTTTGTATTCCAATCATCTATATCATTCCACCAAGTTTCAGTGATGCCTATAACATCATATCTCTCTTCCTGTGTTAGCAGCTCCAATTCTCCTTGTTTCCCATGCTCTGTGCATTTGTATAAACATATTTTAGTTCGTAGTCAGTTTCTCTTGCTCCTCTATATTCATTCAGAGTTTGTTGTTTTTGTTATTTATTTCCACTTCAAATATTAGGTTCGCAAAAGAATTCATTAGCTGCATATTTCTTCCTGGCCGTATATTTCCCATCCCATATTGCTCATCATCAGGTAGAGGTCTCACAAGTTTATCATCCTGAAGAATATTTGGGATTACCATGAGCTGCAGAGAGGATCGGATTCTCAGGTACAAACTTCATACGCCAAAGTCCTCTTGAGGTGCAAGAGTGGTGAAGAATAGTCCCATCCTCCTATGGATAACAAAACGACCTGGTCACCGGAGTTGTCTTCCTTTTTCTAGGATCTTGATCGACTCTTCTATATCATTGAATACATCACTGATCAGCCTAAGATAGTTGCGGTGGAGGAGCCTGGGAAAGCTGAGAGATGAGGCTTGACGAAGGGTGATGGTTACACAGCATTGTCAGAAGCAAATTGTGAACATGGGCATTTATTGTGCACAGTCCAGCCTTGTAGACTGTCATTGTAGGTGTAAAGCAGATGACCGGATACAATACGCAGATGGACATGAAGCAGGAACAATCAGTAGTTATAGAAACAGAGTAATCACAAGTAAACTACACAGTATGGAACATATAATGAGTTTTAGAGTTCACTTTAAACATCAGGGATTATGCTTGTGTCCCTCTGACAGGGGTGATACGCCAGTCCCTGTTGGAGATACTGTGTTAGCTCCTCCTGAAGGAATGACCATAGCTGGGGTCGCCGGTTCTTCACGCTATGCCCCAAGTCCTCCTGATAAAGTTTACCAAAGCTCGTTGGCCCTCCTTCGTTCCAACCAACCCCCACACTATCTATTGTCCATGCTCAGGCCGACCCCTTCACCATACATCAATGCTGGAAGTGGTGGCCTGGCTCACTCATGTCTTCATTTCACCACCACATGATGTGTCCTCCACTGGATGAAGTCTCCTCACGGATCCTTGGTGCTTGACCAATGGCAGTTGTCTCTTGGGTCTCGAGGGAAGAGAGCTGGACTCCAGATCTTGAGTGATGAAGTCTGGGTTCTGGATCTTGACCGGCACAGGTCTGTGATTCGGGCCTTGACTGGCTCTGTCTGGGCTCTGGGTTTTGACCGGTGTAGATCGGATACTTGAGCCTTGACAAGTGTAGTCGGGGCTCTGGATCTGATTTGGTGTCGTCTGGGTCCTGTTTGCAAGAGGACAGCAGCCCGCTGGCACTCTCTCCCTGCTGAGGCCTGTCACTCCAGCTGCAGCATCTACTCCTGTGCACGTCTGGACCCCTCTCTCGGCGCAAAAACCCGCTCTGGTTTGGTGTGCAGACCTTTTATACTGACAAACTCTGTCATCAATGGCACCTGACTGCGTGTTACATTCAAACTCATCCTCCCCGCAACTCATCTTCTTTTGGTTAGTTCCGCACCATCCTATATGATCTGTAGGTGTCTGCCTACTTCCAACAACAATGCCAGCGTTTTTCAGGCTTTCTCCTCCTGCATAAGCTCTGCTGCACTATCTCAAGAGCTGTAGCCAGGCTCTGATGTACTTTTATGAATCCCTGTCTAAATAGTAAATGCTGTGACCAAGAACAGGTGTGCAGTTGATAAACTCTTGGTCTTTCCTTTCTTGACCCTAATGCGCAGTTTCTTCACTGCTCTCACCTACATAAATGAGCTAAACAATGTTAACATAAAAAATCATGATTGTCTGTCCCCACAAAAAGTCTGTGCTCGACAGTCTACAGCCTTGTGAACTCAAAAACATGTAAGAAAGCAAATTCATAAACTGAAAGGTGTCACAAGAAAGATTCTCATGAAACCTGAGGGCAACGTTTGCGGATCTGGAGAGTTTCCTCCACGCTCTAAACTTGGACAAAGGTCACTGGTTCTAATTCTTCCACCAGCTCTGAAAATGTCTCTGCACACCAAGTGCTATTCTCCTCCTTGTAGTTTTTTCTTTTAAGAGTCTTCCTCGTAAATAAATTTTATTACCGCTATATATAATAAAGAGTCTAATGACTGGGAGTCACTGGCTAACCATGAGAGCAACCAACTGTAATTTGCATGGAATAGCTGTAAAAATGTTCACTGTTATAGTAAAAGTCTATGGAACTGATGGAGTACTGCGCTGGGCTATTTCTACTAGTCCATTGAAAGAAAATGCTATCATGTATTCTGTACCTCTCCAACAACGGCAAACACTGGCCTTCTGATGAATATAGAACTGTGAATTCCTTATATGCTAACATCTTGAGATTGGTGAGGCACATTCTCTAAATGTAGGGCTCTAGAGTAGCCATGTAGACTCTCCTGACTCTCTCCAGACCCCTATGTCCTCTCCTGATTCCTCTGATCTCCTTTTTCGGTCCTCCTTCATCTCTAGAATACATTATCATTCTCTAGGACTCCACAGTCCCTTCCTGACTCCTCAGTCCCCTCCAAACTTCTCTGTTCTCCTCTAGATTCTGCTATCATCCTCTTCCCCTTTTAAGCTCCTTTGGGCACTATAAAACCCCTTTTATCCAATCCCCCAACCCTGCTAGACATCTCCGTCCTCTAGATTCCTTTGTCCTCCTCTACACCCTCTTCCCTCCAAACATTTCCCTCTTCTCTATATTATTCCTCTAGACTCAACTGTCCCCTCTGGACCCCTCTGTTCACCTTCAGACTTCTTTGTCCCCTCCCCGACAGTCCTCAGTCCTACTTCAGTCTCTTCTCTGCCTTTCAGACTCCTTTGTGTTCGGTCTTCCTCTAGACCCCATTCCCTCCGGACTCCTGGGTCATCCAGACTCTTCTATCCCCTCGAGGCTCCTCTGCTCCCACCAGAGTCCTTAGTCCTTTCCAGATTCCACCATTCCTTCTCGACTGCTATCTCCTCCTCTGGACTCATCTGTCCCCTCAACACTTCTCTATTATCTCCAGTCTCTTCCCTCCATTCCAAACTCCTCTGTTCTCCGCTAGATACATTTCTTCCTGACTTTTCCCTTCAGCTACACTTCTTTGTCCTCTCCATGCCCCTCTATCTTCTGTTTTCTTTCTTTCTGTTTCTTTCCAACACTTCTCAGCCCCTTCATACTTATTTGCCCCCTCCAAACTCCTTGGTTTCCTCCAGGCTCCTCTGTCTGGGTCTGCCTGGAGCTGTAAATCCTAGCAGAGCTTTCTAGATACTGTAACATCAAGGACAATAAACTGGGAACAAAGTAAACAGATAATATGTGGGAGGGTGACAGACGTGTGGTCCTCTTTGTGCCCTTGTGCTGCCTTCTTCATACTCAGGAACTTCTCAGCAGTCTCAGAGAGGTCATCACAGATGGTCATTTGCATCAAGAAACGTGAACACTCCTCTGATATGGATGTGTGAAGAGAGTGTAGAGAAAGTATGGTGGAGCGTGTGGATAGCGTGATCAGCAATATTAAGCAATAGGGGCTCTGGTTTCTGTCTTTATCAGGGCACCTCCTGAGTATTACTAACACATCCAGCCTAGAGGATACGATTAAAAATTAACTTTGAATTAAATCATAACTTAAAAATTCAGCAGAGCAGCAGGATCCCAAATCCAAACCTGACACCTACTATCAGGATCCTACAAACCACAGAATAGCATTCCCAGCCTTTCGTAAGAGCGCTAGCTAACGTACCTGACTAGTGATGCTAGGACTACATGAGTAAAGTGTCACCGTGCAATAAAGTGAATGAAAAAGGAAGAATTAAAGGTTAATTTTTAATGATGATGTGATCAGAACAATGGTTCTTTCCATACATGTTTATTAATATTGAGGTTCATGAAATAACAGTTTTGCAGTATGGTGGTCTACAAGTGGGGGTCGCCTCACAGACATTTCCATCATGGGCATCACACGGACAAATTGTCCATTGTCTATATGTCCAATAACCTAGAAAGAACGATGTGCACTAAGGATTAATGCAAGTGTGGAGTCGGCAGAGAAACCAGGTCTAGCAGATCTTGTGCATGAGCATGGCGAGGATCAAGAAGAGAAGGGTGAGCACCGAGGAGGGCATCACTGAACCGTTGGTGGGTTCTAGCACTGTGATGTCAGCGGGTGTCAGCTGGAATTGTGGCACATATTGCTGAATCCAGCCAGAATATGCAGTCACTCTTGTATATACACCAGGACGGTTTGGAATAGCACAACCGAAGCCCCAGCTGACCAGTCCAGCCAAGAGCCAAGACCCATCCCATCGACAAGCCAATGGACCACCGGAGTCGCCCTATGGGACAGAAGAACAGAATGACTGTGAAAATGATGGTGCTCATCGTAGAACTGGAGGTCTACAGATGTGGATCAGGAACCTATAATCCAAACAGTAATTTCAATATATATAAGAGTGCATTGTGATGTGTCGCCCTTCCCTCCTACTACAGTGGGGCAAAAAAGTATTTAGTCAGTCAGCAATAGTGCAAGTTCCACCACTTAAATAGATGAGAGGCGTCTGTAATTTACATCATAGGTAGACCTCAACTATGGGAGACAAACTGAGAAAAAAAAATCCAGAAAATCACATTGTCTGTTTTTTTAACAATTTATTTGCGTATTATGGTGGAAAATAAGTATTTGGTCAGAAACAAAATTTAATCTCAATACTTTGTAATATATCCTTTGTTGGCAATGACAGAGGTCAAACGTTTTCTGTAAGTCTTCACAAGGTTGCCACACACTGTTGTTGGTATGTTGGCCCATTCCTCCATGCAGATCTCCTCTAGAGCGGTGATGTTTTTGGCTTTTCGCTTGGCAACACGGACTTTCAACTCCCTCCAAAGGTTTTCTATAGGGTTGAGATCTGGAGACTGGCTAGGCCACTCCAGGACCTTGAAATGCTTCTTACGAAGCCACTCCTTCGTTGCCCTGGCGGTGTGCTTTGGATCATTGTCATGTTGAAAGACCCAGCCACGTTTCATCTTCAATGCCCTTGCTGATGGAAGGAGGTTTGCACTCAAAATCTCACGATACATGGCCCCATTCATTCTTTCATGTACCCGGATCAGTCGTCCTCGCCCCTTTGCAGAGAAACAGCTCCAAAGCATGATGTTTCCACCACCATGCTTTACAGTAGGTATGGTGTTTGATGGATGCAACTCGGTATTCTTTTTCCTCCAAACACGACAAGTTGTGTTTCTACCAAACAGTTCGAGTTTGGTTTCATCAGACCATAGGACATTCTCCCAAAACTCCTCTGGATCATCCAAATGCTCTCTAGCAAACTTCAGACGGGCCCGGACATGTACTGGCTTAAGCAGTGGGACACGTCTGGCACTGCAGGATCTGAGTCCATGGTGGCGTAGTGTGTTACTTATGGTAGGCCTTGTTACATTGGTCCCAGCTCTCTGCAGTTCATTCACTAGCTCCCCCCGCGTGGTTCTGGGATTTTTTCTCACCGTTCTTGTGATCATTTTGACCCCACGGGGTGGGATTTTGCGTGGAGCCCCAGATCGAGGGAGATTATCAGTGGTCTTGTATGTCTTCCATTTTCTAATTATTGCTCCCACTGTTGATTTCTTCACTCCAAGCTGGTTGGCTATTGCAGATTCAGTCTTCCCAGCCTGGTGCAGGGCTACAATTTTGTTTCTGGTGTCCTTTGACAGCTCTTTGGTCTTCACCATAGTGGAGTTTGGAGTCAGACTGTTTGAGGGTGTGCACAGGTGTCTTTTTATACTGATAACAAGTTTAAACAGGTGCCATTACTACAGGTAATGAGTGGAGGAAAGAGGAAACTCTTAAAGAAGAAGTTACAGGTCTGTGAGAGCCAGAAATCTTGATTGTTTGTTTCTGACCAAATACTTATTTTCCACCATAATATGCAAATAAAATGTTAAAAAAACAGACAATGTGATTTTCTGAATTTTTTTTTCTCAGTTTGTCTCCCATAGTTGAGGTCTACCTATGATGTAAATTACAGACGCCTCTCATCTTTTTAAGTGGTGGAACTTGCACTATTGCTGACTGACTAAATACTTTTTTGCCCCACTGTACATGGCCTGCCATTGTCTGAGACAACGTGTTTTTTCACAGTGAATCCCTTTTATTTTGTAATTGTCTGTACATACTATAATTTTCTCATCTTTTAATATCGTTTTTTATACTTTTTGTAAACACTGCCTAATCTTTTTGGAGTAAAAGCTATAATATTTACTAAGGTTGTTTTCCTTGCTCTAAACGTAACCTAAGTCCTCCGACCTTAGCCATTGCTACTAATCATAGTAATAGGAGCTGGTGGCAGTGGAGCATACTGAACTTGTTGGATGAAGCTGGCAGTGACGGAAAGGGGTTTATAAGTGTATTGTCTGGCTGTGGCTGGGAATAGTTATATCACGCTCATGGCAATGTGCCCAATAGCCAGAATCGGGGCAACCAAACACCCCCAATTCATGACAGTACCTTTCAGGTTATCCCTCATGTACCCTCACTTATCTTCCCTTCTTTTGAGGTCAATGCTGTCAGACTCTACATCCTCTTCTCCATGCAAGTAGTGGTGGTGTATCGTCCTCCAGGCTCCACCCATCAGTTCCTGGATCACTTTGCCACCTGGCTTCCACACTTTCTCTCATGTGACATCCCCACCCTCATCATGGGTGATTTCAACATCCACGTTGCTTTTCCCCTCTCCCCATCTGCTACTCACCTTTTATCTCTAATCTCCTCCTTCGGCCTCTCGCAGTATACTAACTCTCCTACACATGAAGACGGAAACTCCCTCGATCTGGTCTTCTCCCGGCTTTGCTCAGTGGATGATTTCCCAACTCCGCTCTCTGACCATAACCTTCTTTCATTCTCTATCAAGAACTGGCATCCCGCTCAGGTCACCCCCACTTTCCACACTTATAGAATAATACAGGCCATTAACACCCAGAAACTTACAGTTATTATTGGCCCCTATCTCCTTCCTCTCATGTCCTGATTCTGCACTGAAGCATTACAATGAAACCCTGCAAAGTGGCCTGGATGAAATGCACCTCCTATACATAAAACAACACGGCACAGACAGCGACAACCCTGGCACACGCTGCATACATGTTTCCTACACCGGTGTTCCAGGTGCGCCGAATATCTGTGTAGAAAATCCAATCTACCCGAAGATTTCATCCATTATAAGTTTATGCTTAAAACATACAACACTGCCCTTCACATCTCCAAACAAACCTTTTTCAACACCCTCGTCACCTCACTATCCAATAACCCAAAACGTCTCTTTGTCACTTTTCATTCCCTACTCAACCCAAGAGTGCAGGCCCCAACCACGGATCTCCGCACTGATGATATGGCCAATTTTTTAAAAGAAAAAATTGAGCATATCCGACAGGAAATTATCTCCCAATCCCCTCATACCATGTACTGTCCTCCCTCCTCCACTGCATCTAGCTCACTCTCTGACTTTGAGCCAGTCATGGAAGAAGTGATCAGGCTCCTTGAATCTTCTTGCCCAACGACTTGCACAAGTGACCCTATTCCCTCACATCTCCTCCAGTCCCTTTCCCCTGCTGTCACCACTCACCAAACAAAAATATTTATTTAACCTCTCTCTTCTGGTATCTTTCCCTCCTCACTTAAGCATGCCATCATACAACCATTACTGAAAAAAACATCCCTCGACCAAAACTGTGCTAACTATAGACCTGTCTCTAATCTTCCCTTCATCTCTAATCTCCTGGAACACCTGGTCCAGTCCCCTCTTATCCACTATCTCTCAGATAACTCACTTCTCGACCTTCTACAATCCGGTTTCTGCTCTTTACACGCTACTGAAACTGCCCTTACTAAAGTCTCTAATGACCTACTAACAGCTAAATCTAATGGTCACTACTCCATGCTAATTCTCTTGGATCTCTCCGCAGCATTCGATACTGTGGATCATCAGCTCCTCCTCACTATGCTCCGCTCCATCGGCCTCAAGGACACCGTTCTCTCCTGGTTCTCCTCCAATCTCTCTGACCGATCCTTCACTATATCTTTTGCTGGTTCCTCCTCCTCTCACCTTCCCCTTACTGTTGGGGTTCCTCAAGGATCAGTCCTAGGCCCCCTCCTCTTCTCTTTGTATTCTGCCCCTATTGGACAAACAATCAGTAGATTTGGTTTCCAGTACCATCTCTATGCTGACGACACCCAATTATACACTTCTGCTCCCGATATCACACCGACCTTTTTAGAAAACACCAGTGATTGTCTTACCGCTGTCTCTAACATCATGTCCTCCCTCTATCTGAAACTAAACCTGTCAAAAACTGAACTCCTCGTGTTCTCTCCCTCTACTAACCTACCTATGCCTGACATTGCCATCTCCGTGTGCGGTTCCACCATTACTGCAAAGCAACATGCCCGCTGCCTTGGGGTCATACTTGATTCTGAGCTTTCATTCACCCCCCTACATCCGATCACTGGCTCGCTCTTCTTATCTGCATCTCAAAAACATTTCTAGAAATCGAATTTTTCTTACTTTTGACTCTGCAAAAACTTTTACTGTTATTCATTCTCATCTGGACTATTGTAACTATTGTAACTCTCTACTAATTGGCCTCCCTCTTACCAAACTCTCCCCGCTCCAATCTGTCCTGAATGCTGCTGCCAGGATCATATTCCTCACCAACCGTTACACCGATGCCTCTACCTTGTGCCAGTCATTACACTGGTTACCCATCCACTCCAGAATCCAGTACAAAACTACTACCCTCATCCACAAAGCGCTCCATGGCTCAGCACCACCCTACATCTCCTCTCTGGTCTCAGTCTACCACCCTACCCATGCCCTCCATTCTGCTAATGACCTCAGGTTAGCATCCTCAATAATCAGAACCTCCCACTCCCATCTCCAAGACTTTTCACGTGCTTCGCCAATTCTTTGGAATGCACTACCCAGGTTAATACGATTAATCCCCAATCCCCACAGTTTTAAGTGTGCCCTAAAAACTCATTTGTTCAGATTGGCCTACCACTTCAACACATTAACCTAACTATCCCTGTGTGGCCCATTCAACATTTTTACCCTAATCAGGTTCCTCACATCATGTTCTCATTCACTTTATACAGTTAATAGCCTCTGTGTCTGTACTGCTACATACTTAGGCTGATAACCGGTTCATGCAGCTTTACATGAACCCCCGATCCTTACACTATGGCTGGTCCGAACAACGAAACCAATTGTTACCATCCACCTCTCGTGTCTCCCCTTTTCCTCATAGATTGTAGCTTGCGAGCAGGGCCCTCATTCATCTTGGTATCTTTGGATCTGTGTCTATTGTTATGCTGTAATGTCTATTGTATGTACAAGTCCCCTCTATAATGTAAAGCCCTGCGGAATATGTCAGTGCTATAGAAATAAAATCATTATTATTATTATTGTATTACAATTAAGAATGGATAGGTACGGACACTAAAGGCATTGCAGAGTAACACATAATTCAGGAGGGTCCGATTAATCGGCCATTTTGGAAATCCCTGTGCTCACAGCTGAGCTCGGTTAGCCACTCCTTTTCCCTTCATAATCTGGGCTCTGTTACTAATCCTTGTCAGAGCTAGCATTTGCTGCATGGCTATCGGTGGGAGAAAAGCCCATATGAGAAGGAGAGTTGAAGGAGTTACCATATTTTTCGGACTATAAGACGCACCAGACCATAAGACACACCTCAAATTTTGGGGTGGAAAATAGCAGAAAAAAGACTTTTATAAGATGAGGGTCTGACTTATTGTCCGAATTTAAGGTATCACAGATGAACTACCGTGTGGAATCAACAAGCTGCTTATTTTCTTATCGAAAATCCATTGGAATCTTTACATTGAATATGGAATAAAATCATGTTTTATTATGGAATAAATAAAAAATAATAAAACATGATTTTATTCCATATTCAATGTAAAGATTCCAATGGATTTTCGATAAGAATAAGCAGCTTGTTGATTCCACACGGTAGTTCATCTGTGAGGCATTTGCTTCTGAACTGGAATAACTCCTTTTCTTACAGGTTCTTGTCCATTTAAGCAGAGATCGTTTTTTTTTTTGCTTAAATGCTTCAAATTTGGAAATATTGTCTAGAAATATAAAAGAAGTCATTGCATTATTTTTTCATTGTATATACCTCCCTAATCTTTTGAACTGTTAATTGTGTGTCATCATTGAACTTTGACACTGAGTCATCTGACCTGTTGGTGCCCTTTTTTTTTTTTTTTGTAACCTAGCAAAACTATTTATACCTGTGATGCCTGTATATTCTGTGTGGTATTTCCTGATGAAGGGGGCATGAGACCCCTGAAACGCGTTGAATAAAACCGCTGTGAATCAACTCTACTCTCCTGAAATTCATCTTAGCGGCAGCGCAGAACTTTAACTACAAATCTCCCTTTGAAGACATTATTTTCTCTGGAAAACACTAGAATTCATTGAACTATATAAGTAAGTAAAATAAATAATTCAGAGTGTGTGTATAGCACACAGTGTGTGTCAAATACTGATGTGTGTATAGCATACAGTGTGTGCCTTATATACTGATGTGTGTAGCATACAGTGTGTGTCTTATATACTGATGTGTGTAGCATACAGTGTGTGTCATATACTGATGTGTGTATAGCATACAGTGTGTGTCTTATATACTGATGTGTGTAGCATACAGTGTGTGTCATACTGATGTGTGTATAGCATACAGTGTGTGTCTTATATACTGATGTGTGTAGCATACCGTGTGTGTCTTATATACTGATGTGTTTAGCATACAGTGTGTGTCATATACTGATGTGTGTATAGCATACAGTGTGTGTCTTATATACTGATGTGTGTAGCATACAGTGTGTGCTATATGTTAATGTGTGTAGCATACAGTGTGTGCTATATGTTGATGTGTGTAGCATACAGTGTGTGCTATATGTTGATGTGTGTAGCATACAGTGTGTGCTATATGTTGATGTGTGTAGCATACAGTGTGTGCTATACGTTGATGTGTGTAGCATACAGTGTGTGTCTTAAATACTGATGTGTGTAGCATACAGTGTGTGATATTTACTGATGTGTGTAGCATACAGTGTGTGCTATATGCTGATGTGTGTAGCATACAGTGTGTGCTATATGCTGATGTGTGTAGCATACAGTGTGTGCTATATGCTGATGTGTGTAGCATACAGTGTGTGCTATATGTTGATGTGTGTAGCATACAGTGTGTGCTATATGCTGATGTGTGTAGCATACAGTGTGTGCTATATGCTGATGTGTGTAGCATACAGTGTGTGCTATATGCTGATGTGTGTAGCATACAGTCTGTGCTATATGCTGATGTGTGTAGCATACAGTGTGTGCTATATGCTGATGTGTTAAGCATACAGTGTATGCTATATGCTGATGTGTGTAGCATACAGTGTGTGCTATATGCTGATGTGTGTAGCATACAGTGTGTGCTATATGCTGATGTGTGTAGCATACAGTGTGTGCTATATGCTGATGTGTGTAGCATACAGTGTGTGCTATATGCTGATGTGTGTAGCATACAGTGTGTGCTATATGCTGATGTGTGTAGCATACAGTGTGTGCTATATGCTGATGTGTGTAGCATACAGTGTGTGCTATATGCTGATGTGTGTAGCATACAGTGTGTGCTATATGCTGATGTGTGTAGCATACAGTGTGTGCTATATGCTGATGTGTGTAGCATACAGTGTGTGCTATATGCTGTGCTCGTCAATGTAAAAATGACACAATTCCCAGACGAACCAGCAAGATGCAGCTCATTCATCGGGTGATTGGATTGTTTATAGCAGAACAGATATTTTTGGGCCGATGTATTCAGGTGTTTCCTCCACAATCCTCATGTAAATCTCCATATTAAGTCCCACAATGATTGCGCTGCTCAGATGTTGTGGTCAAATATTGTGACTTTTGGCGTTTTCACACCAGTCCTAGGCAGAGCTTGGGCGGGAGCGACATGAGCGTAGCGCTACTTTCCTGGCAATTCTTACTACTGCAGCGTTCTCCGGTGCAAGACGGGCAGATCTCTGCCGCCGGCGCACGCCACAGGTAAGGTTCCTGATCCACTCAGTGATTTCCACCTTGTAATGAATTAGGTTCATCTTCTCCCTGATCATTTTCACTGGCCTGCACATCGCCAGTCCTAATGAACCAGGACCATTGTTCTCGGCTGCTGATATGACACGTGTGGGGACAGACTGATCCATTAGCGATCATTCTCCATCATTCTCCATCAGCCGGTGTGAGGAGGTGGCACACGAGCGCCAGATCACCTCAATATTGTCGGTGGCGCTCAATTAAAGGTCTGAAATCATTTCTGGTGAATGTGACCTAAATGTTTCCGTGTGGTGGTGCGATATGTTACCAGTGGGGGCCACACTTATCTTCTGCCTAAGACCTCACTGACTGTCATGGACCCTCCTGGTGGCCTTCCCGGCATGTCTACGTGTTATACACAGTGTTGACCTCTTTGTTACCTGGCAGGCGTCCTTCTCACCATCCTTGTATCCTGCACAGATCATGTCCCACTGGATTAAGGTGGTGTTGGCGGTTATAGTGGGGTTGTTGATGTGGTACATGGCGTCACACTCTGCACGGTCGATAATGGGGAGCTGGACCTTCTGTAGCGTCTGAGGTGACGGTAGACTCACTAGAAAAAAACAAAACAACACATTATTCTGCTTATTCTTCAGATTATCAGCAATACTGAGCCCCAGTAATTGTAGGACTGAAGGGCAAAAGATAAACGCCTGACCAGAGGACTTAGTGATAATAACGACTATGGACAATGACCATTCCGACCAATGACCATAATATTCCGAAGCAGAGATACTGCTGGACTGTGCGGACAACATGGGGGCCAGACCGAGATGTGCCGAGACCTTTGCTCTCTGGTTAGAGAATCCAGAAAATTGAAAGCAAAACATGTCTGGATTTTTGGTCAAATCGAGCAGAACCTTCCCATTGATAGGAGTGACCAGACCGAAGATCAATACTCTTCAAAACACAAAAAGACTCAGATCATTACTGAAGATGAGTGATGGGAAGACGGTAAAAGAGGAATGTAAAATGGAAGCTATTAACTGTAATCATCTGCCTCCCACATGTATTGGGTACGCTTCCTCTTCTCTTCTTATTCCTCCTCTTCTTCTTCTTCTTCTTCCCCCCTCTTCTACCTTTTCTTCTTTCTCAACTTCTTTACCTTCCCCTTTTTCTTCCTCCTCCTCTTTTATATCTTCTATGTTTTCCTCACCTTCCTTTTCCTTCTTCTTCACCATCTTTTCCCTCTTGCATCTCTCTTTCATTCTTATTTTCCTCCTTTCTCCTCTTCTTCCTCTTGCTCTTCATCGCCATCTTTCTCACTTTCCTATACTTCTTGCACTCTACTTCATCTTATTTTTCTTTTTTGTTCTCTTTCCTCATGCACTACTTCATCTTCCTTTTTCTTCTTGTTCTCCTTCCTCTTGCACTTCTTCTTTCTCATTTTCCATCTCATGTTCATCTTCCTTTTCTTTCATTTTCCTCTTATTCCTCTTTCTCATTTTTCTTCTCTACTTTCTACTCATTTTCCTCCTCTTGCTCTTCTTCTCCCTTTTACTTCTTTTTCTTCTTCTTCTTCCTTTCTCCTTCTCCTCTTTTTCCTCTTCTCATTCTTTCTCATTTTTCTTTTCTTCTCCCTTTTTCTCTTCTTCATCTTCCTTTTTGTTCTTTTTCCTCTTCCTCCTTTTGCCGTTCTCTTTCTTTTTCCTCCTCTTCTTCCTCTTCCTCATTTTCCTTCTCTTCTTAATCTTGCTCTTCATCATCTTCCTTTTCCTTCTTTTCCTCATGCTTTTCTTCTCTTTTTCCTCCTCGTCTTCCTTTTGTTCTTCATCATCTTCCATTTCCTTCTTTCTCTTCTTTTTTTTTCAATTGATCTTCTCTTTCTTTCCCTTACCTTCTGCACTTCTTCCTTTTGCTTCTCTTCACCGTCTTTCTCATTTTTCTCTTCTTCTTACTCTTCATCATCTTCCTTTTCCTTCTTTTCCTCTTCCGCTTGCTTTTCTTCTCTCATTTTCCTTCTCTTCGTCTCCTTTCTCATTCTCCTTCTCTTTCTCCTCTTGTTCTTCAACATCTTCCTTTTCCTTCTTTTTCCTCTTCTTCCTCTTTCTCATTTTTCTTCTCTTCTCACTCTTGCTCTTCATCATCTTCCTTCTTTTCCTCTTACTTTTCTTTTCTCATGTTCCTTCTCTTCTTCTCTTTTTCTCATTTCCCTCTTCTTCCTCTGGTTCTTCATCATCTTCCCTTTCCTTCTTTCTCTTCTTTTTCTGATTGCTCTTCTCTATTGTTCCCCTACTTTCTGCACTTCTTCCTTTTGCTTCTCTTCACCGTCTTTCTCATTTTCCTCCACTTCTTCCTCTTGCTCTTTTTTTCCTTCTTTCTCATGTTCCACCTCTTCTTTTTCTTTTATTTCTCCCATCTTTTGTCTTCACAAGATATAAAGTTCATATTTGTTGCTAGAAATAGGCCATGTGGCTGAAGCGACATATCTTAAAGAAGGTTTTCACTGAAGTGCGGTCTAGGTTTCCTGAATCTAGAGTTCACTCTCGTTCCTTCATTCTTGTCTCGGTTCCTTGGTGTCCAGCTGTTATAAGAGGAGCTCAGAGCCCCAAACAGAATCACTCATGAACTTCTTCATATGAAGATCCAGGCACCAGAATCGGAAGCAGATTGCCCAAATCTAACCCCTCTGATACTTGTGGACTCCATTACTCATTGTTACCTCCAGATTTGATGGATCCCCAGCCAGTCACAAAGCAGTTCAGGTTACTGGGAAACTGGACATCTTGGGCGGGGATACAGATGGGCATCACATAGTCTGTGTATGACACCGGATTCATGAGCTTTATCAGGGCGATGTCCCCACTGGAGCCCGCACGCTGGTATATTGGATGGATATAAATGGCGCTGACTTCCGACATGACGCCGGTGGGTATAGACAGCTGGTATGCTCCGAGATTCACCTTGTAATCTGAGGGTGTGAAGGGCCTGGTATGGAAAGAGGAAGAACGCGGAGTGAGTGTGAAGCATCATCATTACGCAGATACAGATATCACTCTACGCTGCCATTATGGCGGCCTCTTACCGGACGAAGCAGTGAGCCGCACTCAGCACCCACTGGGAGTCAATCATGACTCCGCCACAGATGTGGATACCGTTCTTTCTCAGACTTATCTGCCAGGGCCACTCCCCATAGAAGGCGTCCTGTCCACCCACGATGCGATCCGACGTCATTGGCTTTCCACAACCTGCAGATAACCATCCACCTGTCACCTAATACCGGGGTCACGTAATATTGAGGCCGAGAAGAGGAAAAGAGGGGGCACTTACCTGCGTAACTCAGCGCAGACTGGAAATCTGCAAAAGAAAGAACAGGTGTAACATCAGTTATCAGAAATAACGACCTTCCTACGGGCCGGAGCGGATGAGATCATTGAGGCCCGCGCACGCCTATGGCCACAGTAATCCCACTGAATGTTGTGTCTGTCGGGACTGACATTACCAGTTACTAAAGCTTCAGTGTCAGTGAGTCACTGCTCAGTCACCCCGGGGTGCCGACACCCCACCCTGCGCCGCTGAGACACCGAGCTGACAAGCACGGGGGCCACATTAGGACTAATCCGCAGGAAGACGCTCCTTACTTTTAGTTCAAATCAATTTTAGTCACTACAAACGTTTCTAGAAAAGTGGCTGAGAATTTGGCGAGAAGACAAGTGGATCGGATTCACCATTAATATTAACGCTCCCAACTATGGCCGCCAGTTAAGGATCAGCAGTCATTTTTGGCGAATTTTACTACTGTAGAATATCGGAGATTTATCAGTTTTAATGGAGACATCATTATATGTGACAAAAATATCAAGATATCTCATGGGAGAATACAACTGTCAGATCTTTAATCAAGCGATCATTCCTCAGTTTTACACCTGCCGAGCGATCAGAGTGAGATTGCATCAATAATTGTGCAAAATTTTACAATTGTAATGAATGGAATTTAATTCCTGGGCAATCACGAAGTCTCACATCGCACGCCTTGAGGAGGAGCGTGAGGTGCAGGAGGAGGCTGCGTATAAAGGAGGAGCGTGAGGTGCAGGAGGAGGCTGCGTATAAAGGAGGAGCGTGAGGTGCAGGAGGAGGCTGCGTATAAAGGAGGAGCGTGAGGTGCAGGAGGAGGCTGCGTATAAAGGAGGAGCGTGAGGTGCAGGAGGAGGCTGCGTATAAAGGAGGAGCGTGAGGTGCAGGAGGAGGCTGCGTATAAAGAAGGAGCGTGAGGTGCAGGAGGAGGCTGCGTATAAAGGAGGAGCGTGAGGTGCAGGAGGAGGCTGCGTATAAAGAAGGAGCGTGAGGTGCAGGAGGAGGCTGCGTATAAAGGAGGAGCGTGAGGTGCAGGAGGAGGCTGCGTATAAAGGAGGAGCGTGAGGTGCAGGAGGAGGCTGCGTATAAAGGAGGAGCGTGAGGTGCAGGAGGAGGCTGCGTATAAAGGAGGAGCGTGAGGTGCAGGAGGAGGCTGCGTATAAAGGAGGAGCGTGAGGTGCAGGAGGAGGCTGCGTATAAAGGAGGAGCGTGAGGTGCAGGAGGAGGCTGCGTATAAAGGAGGAGCGTGAGGTGCAGGAGGAGGCTGCGTATAAAGGAGGAGCGTGAGGTGCAGGAGGAGGCTGCGTATAAAGAAGGAGCGTGAGGTGCAGGAGGAGGCTGCGTATAAAGGAGGAGCGTGAGGTGCAGGAGGAGGCTGCGTATAAAGAAGGAGCGTGAGGTGCAGGAGGAGGCTGCGTATAAAGGAGGAGCGTGAGGTGCAGGAGGAGGCTGCGTATAAAGGAGGAGCGTGAGGTGCAGGAGGAGGCTGCGTATAAAGGAGGAGCGTGAGGTGCAGGAGGAGGCTGCGTATAAAGGAGGAGCGTGAGGTGCAGGAGGAGGCTGCGTATAAAGGAGGAGCGTGAGGTGCAGGAGGAGGCTGCGTATAAAGGAGGAGCGTGAGGTGCAGGAGGAGGCTGCGTATAAAGGAGGAGCGTGAGGTGCAGGAGGAGGCTGCGTATAAAGGAGGAGCGTGAGTTGCAGGAGGAGGCTGCGTATAAAGGAGGAGCGTGAGGTGCAGGAGGAGGCTGCGTATAAAGGAGGAGCGTGAGGTGCAGGAGGAGGCTGCGTATAAAGGAGGAGCGTGAGGTGCAGGAGGAGGCTGCGTATAAAGGAGGAGCGTGAGGTGCAGGAGGAGGCTGCGTATAAAGGAGGAGAATGAGGTGCAGGAGGAGGCTGCGTATAAAGGAGGAGAGTGAGGTGCAGGAGGAGGCTGCGTATAAAGAAGGAGCGTGAGGTGCAGGAGGAGGCTGCGTATAAAGGAGGAGCGTGAGGTGCAGGAGGAGGCTGCGTATAAAGGAGGAGCGTGAGGTGCAGGAGGAGGCTGCGTATAAAGGAGGAGCGTGAGGTGCAGGAGGAGGCTGCGTATAAAGGAGGAGCGTGAGGTGCAGGAGGAGGCTGCGTATAAAGGAGGAGCGTGAGGTGCAGGAGGAGGCTGCGTATAAAGGAGGAGCGTGAGGTGCAGGAGGAGGCTGCGTATAAAGGAGGAGCGTGAGTTGCAGGAGGAGGCTGCGTATAAAGGAGGAGCGTGAGGTGCAGGAGGAGGCTGCGTATAAAGGAGGAACGTGAGGTGCAGGAGGAGGCTGCGTATAAAGGAGGAGCGTGAGGTGCAGGAGGAGGCTGCGTATAAAGGAGGAGGGTGAGGTGCAGGAGGAGGCTGCGTATAAAGGAGGAGCGTGAGGTGCAGGAGGAGGCTGCGTATAAAGGAGGAGCGTGAGGTGCAGGAGGAGGCTGCGTATAAAGGAGGAGAGTGAGGTGCAGGAGGAGGCTGCGTATAAAGAAGGAGCGTGAGGTGCAGGAGGAGGCTGCGTATAAAGGAGGAGCGTGAGGTGCAGGAGGAGGCTGCGTATAAAGGAGGAGCGTGAGGTGCAGGAGGAGGCTGCGTATAAAGGAGGAGCGTGAGGTGCAGGAGGAGGCTGCGTATAAAGAAGGAGAGTGAGGTGCAGGAGGAGGCTGCGTATAAAGAAGGAGAGTGAGGTGCAGGAGGAGGCTGCGTATAAAGGAGGAGCGTGAGGTGCAGGAGGAGGCTGCGTATAAAGGAGGAGCGTGAGGTGCAGGAGGAGGCTGCGTATAAAGAAGGAGAGTGAGGTGCAGGAGGAGGCTGCGTATAAAGAAGGAGCGTGAGGTGCAGGAGGAGGCTGCGTATAAAGGAGGAGCGTGAGGTGCAGGAGGAGGCTGCGTATAAAGGAGGAGCGTGAGGTGCAGGAGGAGGCTGCGTATAAAGGAGGAGAGTGAGGTGCAGGAGGAGGCTGCGTATAAAGGAGGAGCGTGAGGTGCAGGAGGAGGCTGCGTATAAAGGAGGAGCGTGAGGTGCAGGAGGAGGCTGCGTATAAAGGAGGAGCGTGAGGTGCAGGAGGAGGCTGCGTATAAAGGAGGAGCGTGAGGTGCAGGAGGAGGCTGCGTATAAAGGAGGAACGTGAGGTGCAGGAGGAGGCTGCGTATAAAGGAGGAGCGTGAGGTGCAGGAGGAGGCTGCGTATAAAGGAGGAGCGTGAGGTGCAGGAGGAGGCTGCGTATAAAGGAGGAGCGTGAGGTGCAGGAGGAGGCTGCGTATAAAGGAGGAGCGTGAGGTGCAGGAGGAGGCTGCGTATAAAGGAGGAGCGTGAGGTGCAGGAGGAGGCTGCGTATAAAGGAGGAACGTGAGGTGCAGGAGGAGGCTGCGTATAAAGGAGGAGCGTGAGGTGCAGGAGGAGGCTGCGTATAAAGGAGGAGCGTGAGGTGCAGGAGGAGGCTGCGTATAAAGGAGGAGCGTGAGGTGCAGGAGGAGGCTGCGTATAAAGGAGGAGCGTGAGGTGCAGGAGGAGGCTGCGTATAAAGGAAGAGCGTGAGGTGCAGGAGGAGGCTGCGTATAAAGGAGGAGCGTGAGGTGCAGGAGGAGGCTGCGTATAAAGGAGGAGCGTGAGGTGCAGGAGGAGGCTGCGTATAAAGGAGGAGCGTGAGGTGCAGGAGGAGGCTGCGTATAAAGGAGGAGCGTGAGGTGCAGGAGGAGGCTGCGTATAAAGGAGGAGAGTGAGGTGCAGGAGGAGGCTGCGTATAAAGGAGGAGCGTGAGGTGCAGGAGGAGGCTGCGTATAAAGGAGGAGCGTGAGGTGCAGGAGGAGGCTGCGTATAAAGGAGGAGCGTGAGGTGCAGGAGGAGGCTGCGTATAAAGGAGGAGCGTGAGGTGCAGGAGGAGGCTGCGTATAAAGGAGGAGCGTGAGGTGCAGGAGGAGGCTGCGTATAAAGGAGGAGCGTGAGGTGCAGGAGGAGGCTGCGTATAAAGGAGGAGCGTGAGGTGCAGGAGGAGGCTGCGTATAAAGGAGGAGCGTGAGGTGCAGGAGGAGGCTGCGTATAAAGGAGGAACGTGAGGTGCAGGAGGAGGCTGCGTATAAAGGAGGAACATGAGGTGCAGGAGGAGGCTGCGTATAAAGAAGGAGAGTGAGGTGCAGGAAGAGGCTGCGTATAAAGGAGGAGCGTGAGGTGCAGGAGGAGGCTGCGTATAAAGGAGGAGCGTGAGGTGCAGGAGGAGGCTGCGTATAAAGAAGGAGAGTGAGGTGCAGGAGGAGGCTGCGTATAAAGAAGGAGAGTGAGGTGCAGGAAGAGGCTGCGTATAAAGGAGGAGCGTGAGGTGCAGGAGGAGGCTGCGTATAAAGGAGGAGTGTGAGGTGCAGGAGGAGGCTGCGTATAAAGGAGGAGCGTGAGGTGCAGGAGGAGGCTGCGTATAAAGGAGGAGCGTGAGGTGCAGGAGGAGGCTGCGTATAATGGAGGAACGTGAGGTGCAGGAGGAGGCTGCGTATAAAGAAGGAGAGTGAGGTGCAGGAAGAGGCTGCGTATAAAGGAGGAGCGTGAGGTGCAGGAGGAGGCTGCGTATAAAGGAGGAGCGTGAGGTGCAGGAGGAGGCTGCGTATAAAGGAGGAGCGTTAGGTGCAGGAGGAGGCTGCGTATAAAGGAGGAGCGTGAGGTGCAGGAGGAGGCTGCGTATAAAGGAGGAGCGTGAGGTGCAGGAGGAGGCTGCGTATAAAGGAGGAGCGTGAGGTGCAGGAGGAGGCTGCGTATAAAGGAGGAGAGTGAGGTGCAGGAGGAGGCTGCGTATAAAGGAGGAGCGTGAGGTGCAGGAGGAGGCTGCGTATAAAGGAGGAGCGTGAGGTGCAGGAGGAGGCTGCGTATAAAGGAGGAGAGTGAGGTGCAGGAGGAGGCTGCGTATAAAGGAGGAGCGTGAGGTGCAGGAGGAGGCTGCGTATAAAGGAGGAGCGTGAGGTGCAGGAGGAGGCTGCGTATAAAGGAGGAGCGTGAGGTGCAGGAGGAGGCTGCGTATAAAGGAGGAGCGTGAGGTGCAGGAGGAGGCTGCGTATAAAGAAGGAGCGTGAGGTGCAGGAGGAGGCTGCGTATAAAGGAGGAGCGTGAGGTGCAGGAGGAGGCTGCGTATAAAGGAGGAGCGTGAGGTGCAGGAGGAGGCTGCGTATAAAGGAGGAGCGTGAGGTGCAGGAGGAGGCTGCGTATAAAGGAGGAGCGTGAGGTGCAGGAGGAGGCTGCGTATAAAGGAGGAGAGTGAGGTGCAGGAGGAGGCTGCGTATAAAGGAGGAGCGTGAGGTGCAGGAGGAGGCTGCGTATAAAGGAGGAGCGTGAGGTGCAGGAGGAGGCTGCGTATAAAGGAGGAGCGTGAGGTGCAGGAGGAGGCTGCGTATAAAGGAGGAGCGTGAGGTGCAGGAGGAGGCTGCGTATAAAGGAGGAGCGTGAGGTGCAGGAGGAGGCTGCGTATAAAGGAGGAGAGTGAGGTGCAGGAGGAGGCTGCGTATAAAGGAGGAGCGTGAGGTGCAGGAGGAGGCTGCGTATAAAGGAGGAGCGTGAGGTGCAGGAGGAGGCTGCGTATAAAGGAGGAGCGTGAGGTGCAGGAGGAGGCTGCGTATAAAGGAGGAGCGTGAGGTGCAGGAGGAGGCTGCGTATAAAGGAGGAGCGTGAGGTGCAGGAGGAGGCTGCGTATAAAGAAGGAGCGTGAGGTGCAGGAGGAGGCTGCGTATAAAGGAGGAGCGTGAGGTGCAGGAGGAGGCTGCGTATAAAGGAGGAGCGTGAGGTGCAGGAGGAGGCTGCGTATAAAGGAGGAGCGTGAGGTGCAGGAGGAGGCTGCGTATAAAGGAGGAGCGTGAGGTGCAGGAGGAGGCTGCGTATAAAGGAGGAGCGTGAGGTGCAGGAGGAGGCTGCGTATAAAGGAGGAGCGTGAGGTGCAGGAGGAGGCTGCGTATAAAGGAGGAGCGTGAGGTGCAGGAGGAGGCTGCGTATAAAGAAGGAGAGTGAGGTGCAGGAGGAGGCTGCGTATAAAGGAGGAGCGTGAGGTGCAGGAGGAGGCTGCGTATAAAGGAGGAACGTGAGGTGCAGGAGGAGGCTGCGTATAAAGGAGGAGCGTGAGGTGCAGGAGGAGGCTGCGTATAAAGGAGGAACGTGAGGTGCAGGAGGAGGCTGCGTATAAAGGAGGAGCGTGAGGTGCAGGAGGAGGCTGCGTATAAAGGAGGAGCGTGAGGTGCAGGAGGAGGCTGCGTATAAAGGAGGAGCGTGAGGTGCAGGAGGAGGCTGCGTATAAAGGAGGAGCGTGAGGTGCAGGAGGAGGCTGCGTATAAAGGAGGAGCGTGAGGTGCAGGAGGAGGCTGCGTATAAAGAAGGAGAGTGAGGTGCAGGAAGAGGCTGCGTATAAAGGAGGAGCGTGAGGTGCAGGAGGAGGCTGCGTATAAAGGAGGAGCGTGAGGTGCAGGAGGAGGCTGCGTATAAAGAAGGAGAGTGAGGTGCAGGAAGAGGCTGCGTATAAAGGAGGAGCGTGAGGTGCAGGAGGAGGCTGCGTATAAAGGAGGAGCGTGAGGTGCAGGAGGAGGCTGCGTATAAAGGAGGAGCGTGAGGTGCAGGAGGAGGCTGCGTATAAAGGAGGAGAGTGAGGTGCAGGAGGAGGCTGCGTATAAAGGAGGAGCGTGAGGTGCAGGAGGAGGCTGCGTATAAAGGAGGAGCGTGAGGTGCAGGAGGAGGCTGCGTATAAAGGAGGAGCGTGAGGTGCAGGAGGAGGCTGCGTATAAAGGAGGAGCGTGAGGTGCAGGAGGAGGCTGCGTATAAAGGAGGAGCGTGAGGTGCAGGAGGAGGCTGCGTATAAAGGAGGAGCGTGAGGTGCAGGAGGAGGCTGCGTATAAAGAAGGAGAGTGAGGTGCAGGAGGAGGCTGCGTATAAAGGAGGAGCGTGAGGTGCAGGAGGAGGCTGCGTATAAAGGAGGAGCGTGAGGTGCAGGAGCAGGCTGCGTATAAAGGAGGAGAGTGAGGTGCAGGAGGAGGCTGCGTATAAAGAAGGAGCGTGAGGTGCAGGAGGAGGCTGCGTATAAAGGAGGAGCGTGAGGTGCAGGAGGAGGCTGCGTATAAAGGAGGAGCGTGAGGTGCAGGAGGAGGCTGCGTATAAAGGAGGAGCGTGAGGTGCAGGAGGAGGCTGCGTATAAAGGAGGAGCGTGAGGTGCAGGAGGAGGCTGCGTATAAAGAAGGAGCGTGAGGTGCAGGAGGAGGCTGCGTATAAAGGAGGAGCGTGAGGTGCAGGAGGAGGCTGCGTATAAAGGAGGAGCGTGAGGTGCAGGAGGAGGCTGCGTATAAAGGAGGAGCGTGAGGTGCAGGAGGAGGCTGCGTATAAAGGAGGAGCGTGAGGTGCAGGAGGAGGCTGCGTATAAAGGAGGAGCGTGAGGTGCAGGAGGAGGCTGCGTATAAAGGAGGAGCGTGAGGTGCAGGAGGAGGCTGCGTATAAAGGAGGAACGTGAGGTGCAGGAGGAGGCTGCGTATAAAGGAGGAGAATGAGGTGCAGGAGGTGGCTGCGTATAAAGAAGGAGCGTGAGGTGCAGGAGGAGGCTGCGTATAAAGGAGGAGCGTGAGGTGCAGGAGGAGGCTGCGTATAAAGGAGGAGAGTGAGGTGCAGGAGGAGGCTGCGTATAAAGGAGGAGCGTGAGGTGCAGGAGGAGGCTGCGTATAAAGGAGGAGCGTGAGGTGCAGGAGGAGGCTGCGTATAAAGGAGGAGCGTGAGGTGCAGGAGGAGGCTGCGTATAAAGAAGGAGCGTGAGGTGCAGGAGGAGGCTGCGTATAAAGAAGGAGAGTGAGGTGCAGGAAGAGGCTGCGTATAAAGGAGGAGCGTGAGGTGCAGGAGGAGGCTGCGTATAAAGAAGGAGCGTGAGGTGCAGGAGGAGGCTGCGTATAAAGGAGGAGCGTGAGGTGCAGGAAGAGGCTGCGTATAAAGGAGGAGCGTGAGGTGCAGGAGGAGGCTGCGTATAAAGGAGGAGCGTGAGGTGCAGGAGGAGGCTGCGTATAAAGGAGGAGAATGAGGTGCAGGAGGAGGCTGCGTATAAAGAAGGAGCGTGAGGTGCAGGAGGAGGCTGCGTATAAAGGAGGAGCGTGAGGTGCAGGAGGAGGCTGCGTATAAAGGAGGAGAATGAGGTGCAGGAGGAGGCTGCGTATAAAGAAGGAGCGTGAGGTGCAGGAGGAGGCTGCGTATAAAGGAGGAGCGTGAGGTGCAGGAGGAGGCTGCGTATAAAGGAGGAGCGTGAGGTGCAGGAGGAGGCTGCGTATAAAGGAGGAGCGTGAGGTGCAGGAGGAGGCTGCGTATAAAGGAGGAGCGTGAGGTGCAGGAGGAGGCTGCGTATAAAGGTGGAGCGTGAGGTGCAGGAGGAGGCTGCGTATAAAGGAGGAGAATGAGGTGCAGGAGGAGGCTGCGTATAAAGGAGGAGCGTGAGGTGCAGGAGGAGGCTGCGTATAAAGGAGGAGCGTGAGGTGCAGGAGGAGGCTGCGTATAAAGGAGGAGCGTGAGGTGCAGGAGGAGGCTGCGTATAAAGGAGGAGAATGAGGTGCAGGAGGAGGCTGCGTATAAAGGAGGAGCGTGAGGTGCAGGAGGAGGCTGCGTATAAAGGAGGAGCGTGAGGTGCAGGAGGAGGCTGCGTATAAAGAAGGAGAGAGGTGCAGGAGGAGGCTGCGTATAAAGAAGGAGAGTGAGGTGCAGGAGGAGGCTGCGTATAAAGGAGGAGCGTGAGGTGCAGGAGGAGGCTGCGTATAAAGGAGGAGCGTGAGGTGCAGGAGGAGGCTGCGTATAAAGAAGGAGAGTGAGGTGCAGGAGGAGGCTGCGTATAAAGGAGGAGCGTGAGGTGCAGGAGGAGGCTGCGTATAAAGGAGGAGCGTGAGGTGCAGGAGGAGGCTGCGTATAAAGGAGGAGCGTGAGGTGCAGGAGGAGGCTGCGTATAAAGGAGGAACGTGAGGTGCAGGAGGAGGCTGCGTATAAAGGAGGAGCGTGAGGTGCAGGAGGAGGCTGCGTATAAAGGAGGAGCGTGAGGTGCAGGAGGAGGCTGCGTATAAAGGAGGAGCGTGAGGTGCAGGAGGAGGCTGCGTATAAAGGAGGAGCGTGAGGTGCAGGAGGAGGCTGCGTATAAAGGAGGAGAGTGAGGTGCAGGAGGAGGCTGCGTATAAAGGAGGAGCGTGAGGTGCAGGAGGAGGCTGCGTATAAAGGAGGAGCGTGAGGTGCAGGAGGAGGCTGCGTATAAAGGAGGAGCGTGAGGTGCAGGAGGAGGCTGCGTATAAAGGAGGAACGTGAGGTGTAGGAGGAGGCTGCGTATAAAGGAGGAGCGTGAGGTGCAGGAGGAGGCTGCGTATAAAGGAGGAACGTGAGGTGCAGGAGGAGGCTGCGTATAAAGGAGGAGCGTGAGGTGCAGGAGGAGGCTGCGTATAAAGGAGGAGCGTGAGGTGCAGGAGGAGGCTGCGTATAAAGGAGGAGCGTGAGGTGCAGGAGGAGGCTGCGTATAAAGGAGGAGCGTGAGGTGCAGGAGGAGGCTGCGTATAAAGGAGGAGCGTGAGGTGCAGGAGGAGGCTGCGTATAAAGGAGGAGCGTGAGGTGCAGGAGGAGGCTGCGTATAAAGGAGGAGCGTGAGGTGCAGGAGGAGGCTGCGTATAAAGGAGGAGCGTGAGGTGCAGGAGGAGGCTGCGTATAAAGGAGGAGCGTGAGGTGCAGGAGGAGGCTGCGTATAAAGGAGGAGCGTGAGGTGCAGGAGGAGGCTGCGTATAAAGGAGGAGCGTGAGGTGCAGGAGGAGGCTGCGTATAAAGGAGGAGCGTGAGGTGCAGGAGGAGGCTGCGTATAAAGGAGGAGCGTGAGGTGCAGGAGGAGGCTGCGTATAAAGGAGGAGCGTGAGGTGCAGGAGGAGGCTGCGTATAAAGGAGGAGCGTGAGGTGCAGGAGGAGGCTGCGTATAAAGGAGGAGCGTGAGGTGCAGGAGGAGGCTGCGTATAAAGGAGGAGCGTGAGGTGCAGGAGGAGGCTGCGTATAAAGGAGGAGCGTGAGGTGCAGGAGGAGGCTGCGTATAAAGGAGGAGCGTGAGGTGCAGGAGGAGGCTGCGTATAAAGGAGGAGCGTGAGGTGCAGGAGGAGGCTGCGTATAAAGGAGGAGCGTGAGGTGCAGGAGGAGGCTGCGTATAAAGGAGGAGCGTGAGGTGCAGGAGGAGGCTGCGTATAAAGGAGGAGCGTGAGGTGCAGGAGGAGGCTGCGTATAAAGGAGGAGAGTGAGGTGCAGGAGGAGGCTGCGTATAAAGGAGGAACGTGAGGTGCAGGAGGAGGCTGCGTATAAAGGAGGAACGTGAGGTGCAGGAGGAGGCTGCGTATAAAGGAGGAGCGTGAGGTGCAGGAGGAGGCTGCGTATAAAGGAGGAGCGTGAGGTGCAGGAGGAGGCTGCGTATAAAGGAGGAACGTGAGGTGCAGGAGGAGGCTGCGTATAAAGGAGGAGCGTGAGGTGCAGGAGGAGGCTGCGTATAAAGGAGGAGCGTGAGGTGCAGGAGGAGGCTGCGTATAAAGGAGGAGAGTGAGGTGCAGGAGGAGGCTGCGTATAAAGAAGGAGCGTGAGGTGCAGGAAGAGGCTGCGTATAAAGAAGGAGCGTGAGGTGCAGGAGGAGGCTGCGTATAAAGGAGGAGCGTGAGGTGCAGGAGGAGGCTGCGTATAAAGGAGGAGCGTGAGGTGCAGGAGGAGGCTGCGTATAAAGGAGGAGCGTGAGGTGCAGGAGGAGGCTGCGTATAAAGAAGGAGTGTGAGGTGCAGGAGGAGGCTGCGTATAAAGAAGGAGTGTGAGGTGCAGGAGGAGGCTGCGTATAAAGGAGGAGCGTGAGGTGCAGGAGGAGGCTGCGTATAAAGGAGGAGCGTGAGGTGCAGGAGGAGGCTGCGTATAAAGGAAGAGCGTGAGGTGCAGGAGGAGACAAATGGAGCATCGATGCTATCAGCCACACATGGAGCACTATTACTGCCAATCATGGAGGAGCATCGATGCTATCAGCCACAGATGGAGCATTATTACTGCCAATCATGGAGGAGCATCGATACTGTCAGCCACACATGGAGCACTATTACTGCCAATCATGGAGGAGCATCGATGCTATCAGCCACAGATGGAGCATTATTACTGCCAATCATGGAGGAGCCTCAATACTATCAGCCACAGATGGAGCATTATTACTGCCAATCATGGAGGAACATCGATACCATCAGCCACAGACGGAGCATTATTACTGCCAATTATGGAGGAACATCGATACCATCAGCCACAGACGGAGCATTATTACTGCCAATTATGGAGGAGCATCGATACTGTCAGCCACAGATGGAGCATTATTACTGCCAATCATGGGGGAGCATCGATACTATCTGCCATAGATGGAGCATTATTACTGCCAATCTTGGAGGAGCATCGATACTGTCAGCCAGACATGGAGCACTATTACTGCCAATTATGGGGGAGCATAGATACTATCAGCCACAGATGGAGCATTATTACTGCCAATCATGGAGGAGCATCGATACTATCAGCCACAGATGAGGCATTATTGCTGCCAATCATGGAGGAGAGTGACGATAATGTAAAAGTGACGAATGGTTTTCCTTATTACTTTACATGCCTTTGTAGAACATTCTGCTACCTTTGAAGCTGCACTTAGGCTTCCCTTCCCCTGCCAGCAGGCTGTTCTCCCTAGCTTCTTCACACACAGCCTCTACACTCATTCCTCTTCCTGTCTCCTCCTTCAGGAATTTTAAATAGCCAAGAGCAGGCTTTGTCCCCAAAAACATGTGCTTTTCCTTTGTATATATGGGAGATTGTAAAAAAGGGCATACCTCGGGCCCAATCAATGATAGAAATATGACAGATACATATTCGGAACGTGCTTTGATAGAGCTTCGCTACAGTGCCTTTTGCTAAACTCTAGCTCCAAAAGAACCAGAGAAATGGAACCATGTGGAATAGCTAGTCCGATGTGGTATCATTAGAAAGCTAATTTCAATATAAGATGAATGATGTGTGTGCTGTTACTCTGCTAGGTTCTCCAGGCAAGTTAGGATAAGGATCAGTGTTGCTAACAAATATGTAACTCTGAGAAAAGGGGACGGCGATGGTAACTCAACCCCCTTTAGTGATGTCACAACCTACAAGTATAAGTTACTGTCAGTCAGCCCAGCCTTCAGAGTTTAATCTGAGAAGCTGTTGCACCAAGACCCTCTAATGCATTGTGATGTCTGGCTCCTCCCACCAGCATGGTTAGCCTGGAATAATCTAAGCGAACTGTGAGTGTTCATTTTCTGTTTTAATACCTGTTTTCTTTGTAATTGCTTTGTACATACTTTCTCATATTGTAAAATCTTTATATACCTTTTGTAAACACTGCCTAATTATTTTTTATGGAGTAAAATATATAATTTACTAGCTGTCTCTCTCTGCTCTACACGACTGTGCGTTCTCTGAAGTTAATTACGCTACTAATTTGGGTTGGCTTCGGACCCCTCTATTGAGGAATCGGAACTGGTGGCGGCAAAGTGTGTTCTGGGCTAGGTGGGTAAAGCTGGCAGCGACGGAACAGGGTTTTATAAGGTATTGTCTGGCTGCAGCCTGAGCATTTATAATTCCCTCACTGCAGCGTGCCTGCTAGCCTGTCTACAGTGAAGCGGCCCATCCGGTGACTAATTATCCTAGGTGTGGTTCCCTGACTGACCTGATTGTAAGGGGGGCGCCGGAGAGCTGCAAGTTCCGAAGAGGAACTGGAAAGCAGGATATACATAAATCCCTGCAGTTTGTGACATATTGTAGCAGCAGTGGGATAACTAAAATAAGCCCCTGTGGTAAATTAATAGGTCAATAGCCTTGGTTGTGTTTTCTTCACATGTTAGCAGTGGTGGGATAACTAAGATAAGCCCCCTGCACATGTGATAGCCGTGTGCTGGCTAAAGGTCACCCCCCTTTTTGTGACAGGGAGAATCGGTAATACCAGCCGTAAATGGAGCATTATTACTGCCAATAATGGGGACGCATTGATATTATCAGCAACAGATGGAGAATTATTACTGATCATCATGGGGGAGCATCAATACTTTCAGCCACAGATGGAGCATTATTACTGCCAATCACGGGATAGCATCAATAATATCAGTTGCCGATGAAACAATATTACTTCTAGTTATGAGGGAGCATCGGTAACATCAGCCCTAGATGGGATATTATTACTGTCAATCATCAGTGGAGCATTAATACTATCAGCCACAGATGGAGTATTTTTACTGTCATGGGGGAGCATCAGTGTGGTGAAATATGTGTATATATATATTATATATATATCTCTATATGTGTGTAGGGACATCTGTCTAGGGTTATATGTGTGACTAGTGATAATGTAGCATCTGTCCTGAAGGCAAGTCGCACCTAGTTGTTAATAGGTACTTCCTTGGGATGAGTAAGACCTCTGTCTCCAGATCTCACCAGGAGGCCTAGCTAGAGCCAAGAACAAAGGAACACTTAACACCTCTGAGTGCTTGGAGGGGAGATGCTAATTGCGGCTTGAGTGTTAGCTATTCCTGGGAACCATCTCACAAGTCTCCAGAGGAAAATATTATATATTCATTAGTAGCGTGGCCGTGCCCAATCAAACAGGCAGCAGTTATGATATTGGCCTGAGGGGCCGGTCTAGAAACCTGACCTCAGACCAAAGTTATAAATTTAGGCTGCAGACTGAGAATTGTGTTCACATGATGAGGGCAGCCTGAGAAGCTGATGTGTTACACAATTCCATTCACGCCCCCTCAGGGAGCAGAAAGCAGACTACCAGTTAGATGATTTCTGTAAGTTTATCCTGTTTATTTTAACATAGTAACATAGTAACATAGTTAGTAAGGCCGAAAAAAGACATTTGTCCATCCAGTTCAGCCTATATTCCATCATAATAAATCCCCAGATCTACGTCCTTCTACAGAACCTAATAATTGTATGATACAATATTGTTCTGCTCCAGGAAGACATCCAGGCCTCTCTTGAACCCCTCGACTGAGTTCGCCATCACCACCTCCTCAGGCAAGCAATTCCAGATTCTCACTGCCCTAACAGTAAAGAATCCTCTTCTATGTTGGTGGAAAAACCTTCTCTCCTCCAGACGCAAAGAATGCCCCCTTGTGCCCGTCACCTTCCTTGGTATAAACAGATCCTCAGCGAGATATTTGTATTGTCCCCTTATATACTTATACATGGTTATTAGATCGCCCCTCAGTCGTCTTTTTTCTAGACTAAATAATCCTAATTTCGCTAATCTATCTGGGTATTGTAGTTCTCCCATCCCCTTTATTAATTTTGTTGCCCTCCTTTGTACTCTCTCTAGTTCCATTATATCCTTCCTGAGCACCGGTGCCCAAAACTGGACACAGTACTCCATGTGCGGTCTAACTAGGGATTTGTACAGAGGCAGTATAATGCTCTCGTCATGTGTATCCAGACCTCTTTTAATGCACCCCATGATCCTGTTTGCCTTGGCAGCTGCTGCCTGGCACTGGCTGCTCCAGGTAAGTTTATCATTAACTAGGATCCCCAAGTCCTTCTCCCTGTCAGATTTACCCAGTGGTTTCCCGTTCAGTGTGTAATGGTGATATTGATTCCCTCTTCCCATGTGTATAACCTTACATTTATCATTGTTAAACCTCATCTGCCACCTTTCAGCCCAAGTTTCCAACTTATCCAGATCCATCTGTAGCAGAATACTATCTTCTCTTGTATTAACTGCTTTACATAGTTTTGTATCATCTGCAAATATCGATATTTTACTGTGTAAACCTTCTACCAGATCATTAATGAATATGTTGAAGAGAACAGGTCCCAATACTGACCCCTGCGGTACCCCACTGGTCACAGCGACCCAGTTAGAGACTATACCATTTATAACCACCCTCTGCTTTCTATCACTAAGCCAGTTACTAACCCATTTACACACATTTTCCCCCAGACCAAGCATTCTCATTTTGTGTACCGACCTCTTGTGCGGCACGGTATCAAACGCTTTGGAAAAATCGAGATATACCACGTCCAATGACTCACCGTGGTCCAGTCTATAGCTTACCTCTTCATAAAAACTGATTAGATTGGTTTGACAGGAGCGATTTCTCATAAACCCATGCTGATATGGAGTTAAACAGTTATTCTCATTGAGATAATCCAGAATAACATCCCTCAGAAACCCTTCAAATATTTTACCAACAATAGAGGTTAGACTTACTGGCCTATAATTTCCAGGTTCACTTTTAGAGCCCTTTTTGAATATTGGCACCACATTTGCTATGCGCCAGTCCTGCGGAACAGACCCTGTCGCTATAGAGTCACTAAAAATAAGAAATAATGGTTTATCTATTACATTACTTAGTTCTCTTAGTACTCGTGGGTGTATACCATCCGGACCCGGAGATTTATCTATTTTAATCTTATTTAGCCGGTTTCGCACCTCTTCTTGGGTTAGATTGGTGACTCTTAATATAGGGTTTTCATTGTTTCTTGGGATTTCACCTAGCATTTCATTTTCCACCGTGAATACCGTGGAGAAGAAGGTGTTTAATATGTTAGCTTTTTCCTCGTCATCTACAACCATTCTTTCCTCACTATTTTTTAAGGGGCCTACATTTTCAGTTTTTATTCTTTTACTATTGATATAGTTGAAGAACAGTTTGGGATTAGTTTTACTCTCCTTAGCAATGTGCTTCTCTGTTTCCTTTTTGGCAGCTTTAATTAGTTTTTTAGATAAAGTATTTTTCTCCCTATAGTTTTTTAGAGCTTCAATGGTGCCATCCTGCTTTAGTAGTGCAAATGCTTTCTTTTTACTGTTAATTGCCTGTCTTACTTCTTTGTTTAGCCACATTGGGTTTTTCCTATTTCTAGTCCTTTTATTCCCACAAGGTATAAACCGCTTACACTGCCTATTTAGGATGTTCTTAAACATTTCCCATTTATTATCTGTATTCTCATTTCTGAGGATATTGTCCCAGTCTACCAGATTAAGGGCATCTCTAAGCTGTTCAAACTTTGCCTTCCTAAAGTTCAATGTTTTTGTGACTCCCTGACAAGTCCCCCTAGTGAAAGACAGGTGAAACTGTACAATATTGTGGTCGCTATTTCCTAAATGCCCGACCACCTGCAGATTTGTTATTCTGTCAGGTCTATTAGATAGTATTAGGTCTAAAAGTGCTGCTCCTCTGGTTGGATTCTGCACCAATTGTGAAAGATAATTTTTCTTGGTTATTAGCAGAAACCTGTTGCCTTTATGGGTTTCACAGGTTTCTGTTTCCCAGTTAATATCCGGGTAGTTAAAGTCCCCCATAACCAGGACCTCATTATGGGTTGCAGCTTCATCTATCTGCTTTAGAAGTAGACTTTCCATGCTTTCTGTTATATTTGGGGGTTTGTAACAGACCCCAATGAGAATTTTGTTACCATTTTTCCCTCCATGAATTTCAACCCATATGGACTCGACATTCTCATTCCCTTCGCTAATATCCTCCCTTAAAGTGGACTTTAGACAAGACTTTACATAGAGACAAACCCCTCCTCCTCTCCGATTTTTACGATCCTTTCTAAACAGACTGTAACCCTGTAAGTTAACTGCCCAGTCATAGCTTTCATCTAACCATGTCTCGGTTATTCCCACTATGTCAAAGTTACCTGTAGATATTTCTGCTTCTAGTTCTTCCATCTTGTTTGTCAGGCTTCTGGCGTTTGCGAGCATGCAGTTTAGAGGATTTTGTTTTGTTCCAATCTCCTCACTGTGGATTGTTTTAGAAATGTTCTTACCTCCCTTCTGAGTATGTTTTCCTGGGTCGTCTTTGTTCGAGTCTAATGTTTTTCTTCCCGTCCCCTCTTCTTCTAGTTTAACGCCCTCCTGATGAGTGTAGCGAGTCTTCTGGCGAATGTGTGTTTCCCAGGTTTGTTGAGGTGTAGTCCGTCTCTGGCGAGGAGTCCATCATACCAGTAATTCACACCGTGGTCCAGGAATCCAAATCCTTGTTGTCTGCACCATCGTCTTAGCCAGTTGTTTGCATCAAGGATCCTGTTCCATCTCCTGGTGCCATGCCCATCTACTGGAAGGATAGAAGAAAAAACTACCTGTGCATCCAGTTCCTTTACTTTCTTCCCCAACTCTTCAAAGTCCTTGCAGATTGTCGGTAGGTCCTTCCTTGCCGTGTCATTGGTGCCAACATGTATCAGAAGAAATGGGTGGACGTCCTTGGAGCTGAAGAGCTTTGGTATCCTATCGGTCACATCCTTGATCATCGCACCTGGAAGGCAGCATACTTCTCTTGCAGTTATGTCCGGTCTGCAGATGGCTGCTTCTGTGCCTCTCAGTAGTGAGTCTCCCACCACCACCACTCTTCGTTGCTTCTTGGCTGTACTTTTTGCTGTCACTTGTTGCTGTGTGCCCTTTTCTTTTTTGCTTGCTGGTATTGCTTCATTCTTAGGTGTGCCATCTTCATCCTCTACAAAGATTTGATATCGGTTCTTCAGTTGTGTGGTTGGTGATTTCTCCATGGTCTTCTTGCTTCTTTTGGTCACATGCTTCCACTCATCTGCTTTTGGAGGTTCTCTGACACTTTTTGCACCTTCTGTGACCAGTAGAGATGCTTCTGTTCTGCATAAGCTGTATGTCTTTTTATTATCATATTTTGATACCTTTTTCTTATTGTAAGCATTGAACCTTTTGCTATTAAAGTATAAACTTCAATAAGTTGAACCTTGAATGTTCTAAAGAATCCATAGCCTAGAGGTGTGTGAGCCTTATGAGTGATAAACATATTTTTATTAATTATTTCTGGGACTCATCGCCCATGTATTCGATGAGTGGTGGCAGCGTGTATGAGCGGGTGTGTGGCCTGGGTCGGTGTGTGATTTATGCTCCCATTACAGCATAGGACAGAGGTTAAATGCTGGACAGAGAGTGGGGAGATAGATTAACCCTTGCAGGCACAACCCCAAGTCATGTGTGAGAGCAGGCACGTGACAAATAAGTGACACCACGGAGAAGGGATCCGTGACAATCAGTAATATTAGACACAGATGGAGCATTATCAATGCCATTCATGGGGGAGTATCGATACTGACAGCCACAGATGGAGCATTATTACTGACAATCATGGGGAAGCATCGATACTATCAGCCACAGATGGAGCATTATTACTGCCAATCATGGGGGAGCATCGAAACTATTAGCCACAGATGGAGCATTATTACTGCCAATCATGGGGGAGCATCGATACCATCAGCCACAGATGGATCATTATTACAGACAATCATGGAGGAGCATCGATGCTATTAGCCACAGATGGAGTATTATTACTGACAATCATGGAGGAGCATCAATGCTATTAGCCACAGATGGAGCATTATTACTGACAATCATGGAGGAGCATCAATGCTATTAGCCACAGATGGAGCATTATTACTGACAATCATGGGGGAGAATCGATACTATCAGCCACAGATGGAGCATTACTACTGACAATCATGGGGAAGCATCGATACTATCAGCCACAGATGGAGCATTACTACTGACAATCATGGGGAAGCATCGATACTATCAGCCACAGATGAAGCATTATTACTGCCAATCATGGGGAAGCATCGATGCTATTAGCCACAGATGGAGCATTATTACTGACAATCATGGGGGAGAATCGATACTATCAGCCACAGATGGAGCATTACTACTGACAATCATGGGGAAGCATCGATACTATCAGCCACAGATGGAGCATTACTACTGACAATCATGGGGAAGCATCGATACTATCAGCCACAGATGGAGCATTACTACTGACAATCATGGGGAAGCATCGATACTATCAGCCACAGATGGAGCATTACTACTGACAATCATGGGGAAGCATCGATACTATCAGCCACAGATGAAGCATTATTTCTGCCAATCATGGGGAAGCATCGATGCTATTAGCCACAGATGGAGCATTATTACTGACAATCATGGAGGAGCATCGATGCTATTAGCCACAGATGGAGCATTATTACTGACAATCATGGAGGAGCATCAGTACTATCAGCCACAGACAGAGAGTTATTACTGACAATCATAGGGGTGCATCAGTACTATCAGCCACACATGGAGCATTATTACTGCCAATCATGGGGAAGCATCGATGCTATTAGCCACAGATGGAGCATTATTACTGACAATCATGGAGGAGCATCGATACTATCAGCCACAGACAGAGCATTGTTACTACCAATCATGGGGAAGCATCGATACTATCAGCCACAGATGGAGCATTGTTACTGCCAAAAATGGAGGATCATTGATACTATCAGCCACAGATGGAGCATTATTACTGCCAATCATGGAGGATCATTGATACTATCAGCCGCAGATGGAGCATTATTACTGCCAATCATGGAGGATCATTGATACTATCAGCCGCAGATGGAGCATTATTACTGCCAAACATGGGGGAGCATCAGTACTATCAGCCACAGACGGAGAATTATTACTGCCAATCATGGAAGATCATTGATACTATCAGCCGCAGACAGAACATTGTTACTGCCAATCACAGAGGAGCATCGATACTATTAGCCACAGAAGGAGCATTATTACTGCCAATCATGGGGGAGCATCAGTACTGTCAGCCACAGACGGAGCATTATTACTGCCAATCATGCCAATTTAAGGCCTAGAAGACTTGATGCCTCCTTACACATCATGGAGGTCACACACAATACTAGATGGAGGAGTTATTCATGGGGGTGTACTCATTTCTCCTTCAACCAATTTAAGTAAAACTGAACAGTTATTGTCTCTGCTGTGTTGTTTGGTGTACCGCGACTAGGGGCTCTTTCCCTGTCTCTAACGCTAGGGGTGCCCTAGCTCACCCTGTTGCCTGGATTACTTGTGATGGTGAAGACGCTGGGGCCACGTACCTTGTCAGAGCTCCTGAATCTGCCCTCAGTCTGTACCCTTCCCTCACCCAGGGAAGAGGGGAGTAGTAGTGTACCATAGTACACCAACCAGACTAACAAGGTAATACAAACAGGGATATCAAAAAGTACCAAACATACAAATATACTCACACATATAACAGAGGACTGCATCGAGGAGAGGAGGATGGGGTTAAATCAAAGTAGGAGAAGAAAGGGAATTCGCACACACTCAAAACCTATGAACAGCCACAAATAAATCCACCAAACACCTTCCCCAATAATAACCAACAACCTCCAACCATGCAGAATGAAGCTAACTCTGACAATGAGTGCTATACAGGACCCAGATAATATAGGAGATAGGAATGGCTAACCGTGCACAGCTGAGAGCCTTAATGCAGGAAAGCTTCCAGGAGCTCTCAACTGAGCAGATTAACCCCTGCACTACTAAAAGATACTTACACCATTTAATAAGAAGGTGAAGTGCTTCTAACCAGTGCAGGAGTAGGAGAAATCAGACGCTGCGGTCTTCTGGCTCCTCTCTGTCTAGGTAAACCCATGACAGTTATATTATAACCTCACTGTCAAGTTATGGAGAAAATGATCTGTGAAGCCAAGAATTGTCAAAAAGTGGAAATTGTTCTTGTGTCCAGTGAGATATTGGATTAATCTTACTTTTCACAAGGGGTGTACTCATTTATGCAGAGAGCCATATAGATACATTGTTATGAAGGTGATTTACAAACAGAATCCACCAAGTTTAGCCCCACGACGTTCATATCATCTGGTCGGCTGTCTTCCTTCAGCCACAATAAATCTCTTCTCCTCGGAAAGTCGGACCGCCAGCGTCTGTCTCTCCACTTACAACTTTTCATTTTAATTTTGTGCCAAATTCAGCAAAATCCATACTGTGTAAAATAATTGTGCAAAATTTGTTGGATAGAAAAAGCTCACTCCAAATCAAATTGATCCTGCAGGCTGCTCCGATCACCTGCCCATAATGGGCCGCCGTCAGTTTTGGTTTTGCAGGAGCGACGCTTAGAGCCGGATTTCTTATTTGCTATTTTTTCGTATGGGTTAGATAATGGGAGTAAAAAGCTGTCACCAAATCATCTCCTGGTGCTGAATCTGCATATTAGACAAGATTAGATCTGCCCCGTGTGTGACGCTGACTGACGCCATTTAAAACGTGCACATCACCGTGAGACGACGCAGCGGATTCACCACAGATTCATGACCCCAAGATATCATAAATGTGATGAGAAGCAAAATAAAAACACTCCAAGTGTCACAGAATACAGAAGATGTTAGATCACCCCAAAGTGCTCAGCCGGTGTATAGCTGCCCCATAAAGTGGTGTTTTTGTTCAGCTCACGACAAGACATTTTATTACCATGGCCTCCATATCCGGGGCCAAGAAAGGAGAAGTCACGTGGGGGTGAGGGTCTGTGTTACAGCATCTTTTAGAGGAATCTGCCTCAGATTCCATCATTTTACATATCGTGCAGCATTTTGCCCTATTGATTTGGTAAAATGGCCGATGCAATGATGGAAACCTGACAAATCGCTGGTGTCCATCATGTGACAGAACTGTCCGGAGCAACAATTCTCGTCTCCGGTCCCTAACAAAATAATGGAATTAATGATGATGTGAACCTAGTCGAAGGAAGAAGACGAAGGGAGAAGACGAAGGGAGAAGATGAAGAGAGAAGATGAAGAGAGAAGGCGAAGGAAGAAGACAAAGGGAGAAGACTAAGGGAGAAGACTAAGGGAGAAGACTAAGAGAGAAGACTAAGGGAGAAGATGAAGAGAGAAGATGAAGAGAGAAGGCGAAGGAAGAAGACAAAGGGAGAAGACAAAGGGAGAAGACTAAGGGAGAAGACTAAGGGAGAAGACTAAGGGAGAAGACTAAGGGAGAAGACTAAGGGAGAAGACTAAGAGAGAATACTAAGAGAGAAGACTAAGAGAGAAGACTAAGGGAGAAGATGAAGAGAGAAGATGAAGAGAGAAGGCGAAGGAAGAAGACAAAGGGAGAAGACAAAGGGAGAAGACTAAGGGAGAAGACTAAGGGAGAAGACTAAGGGAGAAGACTAAGGGAGAAGACTAAGGGAGAAGACTAAGGGAGAAGACTAAGAGAGAAGACTAAGAGAAGACTAAGAGAGAAGACTAAGAGAAGACTAAGGGAGAAGACTAAGGGAGAAGATCAAGGGAGAAGACAAAGGGAGAAGACAAAGGGAGAAGACAAAGGGAGAAGACGAAGGGAGAAGACGAAGGGAGAAGACGAAGGGGGAAGACGAAGGGGGAAGACGAAGGGAGAAGATGAAGGGGGAAGACGAAGGGGGAAGACGAAGGGAGAAGACGAAGGGAGATGGCAAAGGAAGAAGACGAAGGAAGAAGACGAAGGGAAAAGACTAAGGAAGAAGACTAAGGGAGAAGACGAAGGAAGAAGAGGAAAGAAGAAGACAAAGGATGAAAATGAAGGAAGAAGACGAAAGAAGGAGACGAAGGAAGAAGACGAAGGAAGAAGACGAAGAATTAAATGAACAGGTGAAAGAAGGAAAACAGCAAGCCGAAGAGTAAAAAGAGGTGTAATAAGAAGAAGAGGAAAATGAAGAGTAAGCATAAAAACAGAAAAAAAGAAGCGTGGTGAGGAGGAGAATAATAGTAAGAAGAGCTGTAATAAAAAAAGAAAAGAAAAAAAATTAGATGTGTAAGAAAAAGAGTTTGGATAAAATTAGGCTGGGAGACAAAGCACAAGCAGGGTCTTATCTGGTGTAAAAGAGGGAAAACAGAAAACTCTTTATTCTCCCCATACAAGGTTGTGACAACTCCGGCTTTAGCTTGCAAGAGCAGAAGGCTACTGTGGATCCATCAAGGCAGAAAAAATGTAGCCAAATCAAAAACGGATGTAAACTTGTGCTGCTAGCTCCGAGCAGACGATGAAGGAGCAGTGAAGGCTATTTGGACTCCGTTTTTATTTGTCAAAGTGTTTTGGAGCACATAGGTGTTGTGTGCTTCAAAACACATTGGCAAATAAAAAACAAGTCCAAATAGCCTTCACTGTTCCTTCATGGTCTGGTTGGAGCTAGCAGCACAATTTTAGATCTGGCTTTCCATTTGTTTATAAGAAAAAGAGTAAGAAGTTGTGTAAAAAAAAAAGCTGAAGTTGTGTAAGAAGAAGAAGAAAAAGAAGAAGAGAAATAACAGCAAGAAGACGAAAAAAAGAGCGAGAAGAAAATAAATAAGAGATGAAAGAAGGAGAGGAGTAAGAAAATCTGTAAAAAGAAAAGAATTGAAGAAGAGTTAGAAGAGGTGTAAGAAAAAGCAGTGAAAGAAAAAGATGTAAGAACCAGAGAAGTAAAAAAGAGGATTAAGAAGAGGAGTAAGGAGAATAAAAAGAGGTGTAAGAAGATGAGAAGGAAGAAAAGGAATCAAAAGGAGAAGAAAGAAAAAAATAAGATTATGAAAAATTTGAAACAGAATAACAGGAAGGTGAAGAACAAAACAAGGAAGAAGATAGTAGGCATGAAGTAAAAGAAGGGAAAGAAAATACAAAATAATAAAAAGGAGAAGACAACAGAAAATATTATGTTTAGTTAAATAATAATAAGATGGAGAAGAAAAAAATATGAAAGAAAAGATGAAGGGTATGCACAAGAAAGAAAAGGTAAAAAAGAAAAGTTTACGAACAACTAATAAGAAGGGTAAAAAAAGTAAATAAGAAGAAAATTAACAAGGGGAAGATGAGTAAGAAAGAAAAGAGTAAGACGGAGAAATAAAATAGGGGCCCTGATTCATCAACTTTTAATAGAATTCTGGTGTAAAATTGTTTGAAAGGTGACAAAATTCTTCAGCCACTCCTGTGATTTTTGGCATCTTCATGGCCGTCTTGGGCACCTTCACCAATTATTTAGGAATTGGGAGGTCCATTGCAGTTGGGGGCCATGACTGAATTGAGTTGGAAAATTCATCATAATGTACATCGCAAAAGTGCCAAAAAGTAAAGCAGAAATGTACTCAAGTCTCTGCAGTGTCTCTCGGGGCGCGGCGCAGCAGCTCAGGCATCTACCCCTCCATGAATCTGGCACTGTTCATCGAGACACATCCACGATGCTAGCATTGACGAATCAGGGTCTAAGAGAAGGAATCAGCAGAGTAGAAAAGAAGAGGAAAAAGCAGAAGGGGAAAAAAGAAACAGAAAAAAAGAAAAACGTAATGCAAAACAATATTAAAATACAAGAAGAGAAAAAAAAAATTAAGGAGAAAAACAAAAAGGGAGAATAGCAGAAACAGGAATAAAACGAAAAGTAAGAAGAAGGAGAAAACTTAGAAGGAGAAAAGTAAGAAAGAAAAATGTATCAAAATATCTGAACACTGAAAAAAGAAGACGGAAAATACAAAGAAGGTAATTAAAAAGATGGAGAAGATGGAGATAAGGAAGAAGATGATGATAAAGATGAAGAAATAGATGAAGAGTAGGAAGAAAGAGAAGAAAAAGGATGCAGAACAAACGATAGAACAGATAATGAACAGTAAAAAGTGTACGTCCAAGGAGAGTGAGAAGGAGAAGAAGGACATCCTTTGCCCTTCGGCAGGTGTGTGTCTTTTTGGACCCATGAGTTTATGGAAATAGTCGTCATTCCACCACCACTGGAGGTTTATGAGATGACCATGCTCGTTATTTCAGAACTTATCTAGAAGATCATTCTCACTGCTATGTTGTCTACTCACCTGTAGAGACAAGAAGCAAAAGTGTCCACATATGATGATGCCTCATGGTCACTGTAGACTTGCAGGCTGAGTGTCTTGTCCGGAAAGTCTACGTCCAGGTGAATGACCCCTCCACAGCCCAGAGAGAGCAGTGGAGAGGAAAGATGATGAACAATGAGGCACCAGGTGGAAAAGACAGGGGAAGCACAAAAACCAGCTCAGCCTCCGTGGAAGTGTGTGAGATATCTACAGACAGGTTTACAGCCCTCAAGTGCTGATGAGATCACTCACCTGATGGAGGGCTGATACAACCTGCTCCAAGGCTTCCCTCCTATACATGTCCCTTATAACCTCCTCCCCTCATAAAGTCCCACTGTATCTCCTCCCTGACTGATTCACCTGTCTGGAGAAGACCTCTCCCAGACAAAGGTCTCCTGATGGGCTTCACAAGTACGGGACCTGACATCCGTAATGGCAGACAGCGGAGTCAATGGACTGACGTAGTCGGGGCGGACATTGGGCTCAAACTCCTAGAAAGTTGTTATTTTCTAGAAGAGTTTCTACATTTTGTACTTTAGTCAATTTATGGCTTTACTTTGTTTTGCGTCCTTTTCCTTCTTGATATAATTACAGATCAGTAGAAGTCAAGAAGGAGATGATTATGTCACGATAACGTGCGATAGAATTATGTGCATTTTATAGAGAAAGTAGTCAACCATTATTGAGTAAAAGTGACACCAGGAATCAAAAACCCCAAAAGGAGAAATAGTAGAATTCTAATGAGAAAACAGAAAAGAGTTCATTTCCTCCGGCAACTTCTGAGCAAGAAAAAAACGACAGGAGAGAAAGAATAAAAGGTTCTCTGTATAACATCCTCCTGTATATACACACTGCACAGTACCACTCCTCCTGTATATACACACTGCACAGCACCGCTCCTCCTGTATATACACACTGCACAGTACCACTCCTCCTGTATATATACACTGCACAGTACCACTCCTCCTGTATATATACACTGCACAGTACCACTCCTCCTGTATATATACACTGCACAGCACCGCTCCTCCTGTATATATACACTGCACAGCACCGCTCCTCCTGTATATATACACTGCACAGTACCACTCCTCGTGTATATATACACTGCACAGTACCGCTCCTCCTGTCCTGTATATATACACTGCACAGCACCGCTCCTCCTGTCCTGTATATATACACTGCACAGCACCACTCCTCCTGTATATATACACTGCACAGTACCACTCCTCCTGTATATACACACTGCACAGCACCGCTCCTCCTGTATATATACACTGCACAGCACCGCTCCTCCTGTATATATACACTGCACAGTACCACTCCTCCTGTATATACACACTGCACAGTACCACTCCTCGTGTATATATACACTGCACAGTACCGCTCCTCCTGTCCTGTATATATACACTGCACAGTACCACTCCTCCTGTATATACACACTGCACAGTACCACTCCTCCTGTATATACACACTGCACAGCACCGCTCCTCCTGTATATATACACTGCACAGCACCGCTCCTCCTGTATATACACACTGCACAGTACCACTCCTCCTGTATATACACACTGCACAGCACCGCTCCTCCTGTATATATACACTGCACAGCACCGCTCCTCCTGTATATATACACTGCACAGCACCGCTCCTCCTGTATATATACACTGCACAGTACCACTCCTCGTGTATATATACACTGCACAGTACCGCTCCTCCTGTCCTGTATATATACACTGCACAGCACCGCTCCTCCTGTCCTGTATATATACACTGCACAGTACCGCTCCTCCTGTCCTGTATATATACACTGCACAGTACCACTCCTCCTGTATATATACACTGCACAGTACCGCTCCTCCTGTCCTGTATATATACACTGCACAGTACCACTCCTCCTGTATATATACACTGCACAGTACCGCTCCTCCTGTATATACACACTGCACAGTACCACTCCTCCTGTATATACACACTGCACAGTACCACTCCTCCTGTATATACACACTGCACATCACCGCTCCTCCTGTATATATACACTGCACAGCACCGCTCCTCCTGTATATATACACTGCACAGTACCGCTCCTCCTGTCCTGTATATATACACTGCACAGTACCGCTCCTCCTGTATATATACACTGCACAGTACCACTCCTCCTGTCCTGTATATATACACTGCACAGTACCACTCCTCCTGTATATATATACACTGTAC
The DNA here is from genome assembly GCF_032444005.1 of Ranitomeya imitator. Lineage (NCBI taxonomy): Eukaryota > Metazoa > Chordata > Amphibia > Anura > Dendrobatidae > Ranitomeya > Ranitomeya imitator. The sequence continues at coordinate 224,217,233 of NC_091288.1, read as the reverse complement.
AGTACCGCTCCTCCTGTCCTGTATATATACACTGCACAGTACCACTCCTCCTGTATATATACACTGCACAGTACCACTCCTCCTGTATATATACACTGCACAGTACCACTCCTCCTGTATATACATACTGCACAGTACCACTCCTCCTGTCCTGTATATATACACTGCACAGTACCACTCCTCCTGTATATATATACACTGCACAGTACCGCTCCTCCTGTCCTGTATATATACACTGCACAGTACCACTCCTCCTGTCCTGAATATATACACTGCACAGTACTGTAATGAACCGGGTTGTTTGGCCGGCCCTGGTTCTTTTCTGAAGGGGATTTATCTATATCCCACTTCCGGTTTGGAACTTGCAGTTCTCTGACGCCCCCCCTACCCTCTGGTCAGTCAGGGAACTGCACCTAGGATAATTTGTCACTAGAAAGGCTGCCTGCTATGTATTGGCTGTGGTGCACACAATGCAGCGAGGGTGGTATAATTATTCCCAGCCGCAGCCGAGGAATACACTTATAAACCCTGTTCCATCGCTACCAGCTTTACCCAACAAGCTCGGTATGGTCTGCTGCCACCAGCTCTTGTTCCATAATCAATAACAGGTCAGGAGCCAACCCAATTAGTAGTGTAATTTACTTCAGAGGACGTACGTTATAGAGCAAGGAGAAATGAAGCTTGTTATTTTATATATTTTACTCCAAAAGGTAGGCAGCGTTTACAAAACTATAAAAGATATGATAAAATGAGACAATGATGTATATACAGACGATTACAAAATAAAAAGGGATTAACGGAAGAAAATAGACTTACAGGTCTTTCATATCATGGCTGACCATGCGGCTGGGAGGGGAGGGGAGCATATGTCCCAGTGCATCACAGATGTGTCTCTCAGCTATCTTCCTGGGCAAAGACTAGTGAAAAATGAGCTCCCACTCACTTATACCCCCTGGTCATGACATCACTGAGTGGGTGCAGCTATGGACTCCACTCGCCTTTCCAGAGACACTCAGAACTTTATTAAAACTCATATTCATCCTAGCGTATGCTGGGAACCTTGTAGAGTTTTCATGAATGTATTGCATATCTTCTCACTAGGTAGCTTCCACTTAAGTCTACAAATGGGGTAGCTGAGTGACCCGGTTAAGTAGTAAGGCCTCAAGAGAGGCCTGGATGTCTTCCTGGAGCAGAACAATATTGTATCATACAATTATTAGGTTCTGTAGAAGGACGTAGATCTGGGGATTTATTATGATGGAATATAGGCTGAACTGGATGGACAAATGTCTTTTTTCGGCCTTACTAACTATGTTACTATGTTACTATGTAATCTGTTTCTGCTAGGTGCTGTGCTTAGAAAACACAATTGTGTGTAGCCCTATTGTTGCACATAATAATAATAATAATCTTTATTTTTATATAGCGCTAACATATTCCGCAGCGCTTTACAGTTTGCACACATTATCATCACTGTCCCCGATTGGGCTCACAATCTAGAATTCCTATCAGTATGTCTTTGGAATGTGGGAGGAAACCGGAGTGCCCGGAGGAAACCCACGCAAACACGGAGAGAACATACAAACTCTTTGCAGATGTTGTCCTGGGTGGGATTAGAACCCAGGACCCCAGCGCTGCAAGGGGTCCCAGCGCACATCCCAAATATGTAGCTTTCACATCTCTGTCACTAATTGGAATCAAGTCATGCCCTACTATTAAGTTTGTACATGAACAAAAGAGCATGTTACCACAGCTGCCTTTAGCCAGCTTAAAGCCATAAACTTCTCAGTGGGGCTGCTACACGCTGGTATCAAGTTGCACAGTGTGCAGTGTGTAGTGAGAAGAAGAGTTTCCTATGCAGCTGGAGAGGGGGGGTTAGAGAGCCCACAGGATGTGTCTGGAAAGCCATGGAACCTTCTGGAAGAAACTCAGAATATAGCATATTTATATTATAGTGACACCTCACCCTTTTGGACTGAGCTACGGAGGCAAGACCTCTCGGTAGTCCTCCATGCACACCTCAGCAGGTTCGCCCCAGCAGGGCAACCCATCTGCATTGCCATGCTCGCTGCCCATTTTGTGTTTGACTGTAAAATCATACTGCTGGAGGGCGAAGCTCCAGCGCAGCAACCTTTTGTTGGTTCCAGACACAGATTATAGCCAGCGCAGAGGGTTGTGGTTAGTCACCACAGTGAAGGCGGGACCGTACAGGTAGGGCTGCAAACGTTGCAGGGCCCAGACCATGGCCAGGCACTCCTTCTCGATGGTGGAATAGACTACTTCCCTCGGCAGAAGCTTCCGGCTCGGGTACAACACTAGGTGCTCTTGGTTCCCCAAGTCGACCTTGCTGAGCACAGCACCGAGGCCAAACTCGCTGGCGTCGGTCTGTACCAGGAACGGTCGACTGCTTTTAACACGGGAGAGTTGCACGTGGCTGTTTTCATAGCCTGGAAAGCCACCTCACAGCTGTCTGTTAATTTGACAGTTTGGGGTAGCCTTTTCCTGGTGAGGTCCGTCAAGGGTTTTGCCAGGCTACTATAGCTTTGTACGAAGCGCCTATAGTACCCTGCAGTGCCCAAGAAGGACATCACCTGTTTCTTCATCCTGGGGGGTGGGCCAGGACAAAATCATGTCCACTTTCCCAGGCTCTGGCCTCATGAAGCCCCTGCCTACCCCGTGCCCCAGGTAGTGGACCTCTCTCATGCCGGCTTCATGGTCAGGCCTGCTTGGTGAATTCACCTGAGCACCTCCTGTAGATGCTGCAAGTGTTCCTCCCAGGAGGACCTGAAGACGGCAATGTCATCCAAGTACACCACTGCATACTTCTCCAGTCCCTGAAGCAGGTGGCTGACCATCAGTTGGAAAGTTGCAGGGGAATTCTTCATGCTGAATGGCATGACCATGGACTCGTACAGTCTGAAGAGGGTGATAAAGGCAGACTTCTCCTGCGCCTTGGGGCTCAGGGGAATCTGCCAGTATCCCAAACTCAAATCCATAATGGACAGATAATTTGCACTAGCTAACCGCTCAAGCAGCTCTTCGATGCGTGGCATTGGGTGCGCATCAGAGGCTGTGATGGCATTGAGCCCCCTTTAGTCCACACAGAATGGGGTGGTCCAATTCTTTTTTGGGCATGAGGACCACGCACTTTTGGACCGTTGAAACACCCCCAGCTGTAACATCTCATCGATCTCCTGGGTGTTTGCCGTAGTGGGGCATGATTCCCGGTGTCAAGCATGTCCAGGATGGGGTCTTCCTCCCCGTCTTCGGGCAGGTTGCAGATTGGTAGGATGTAGGCTTCACGTTCATGATGAGCGTTAATCATATTGATGTCAAAGGCCTTTCGCCTTCCTCGAGCGTGGTCAAGCGTAACCACGTACGTGACTGGGTTGAGCTGTTGATGGACGACGTACGGGCCTTCCCAGGCTGCCTGAAGCTTATCCTTTGGTACGGGGACCAGCACCCGCACCTTTTGACCCACCTGGTTGGTCCGCTCCCGGGCATTCTGGTCATACCAGTGCTTCTGATCTGCCTGAGCCTGCGTCAGGTTGTCATGCACCAACGGCGTCAAGGTCTTCATCTTTTCACGGAAGCGCATGACATACTCCATGATGGACACTTCAGAAGGGTTCAGCTCTTCTTCCCAGGATTCCCTTACCAACACACGAGGTCCCCGGACTTGCCTGCCATACAGGAGCTTGAAGGGGGAAAACCCTGTTGAGGCGTGCAGAACTTATCGGTAAGCGAATAGCAGGTGTGGGAGGTACCACTCCCTGTCACGCCCTTGGGTCTCAACCAGCATGCGTAGCATCTGTTTGAGGGTACTGTTGAAGTGCTCACACAAACCATTGGTCGGGGGGTGATACGCACTCGATACCAGATGCTTCCCCTTCATTTTCTTACAGAGAGCCTCCATTAGGCGAAAAATGAATTGGGTCTCTAGGTCGGTAAGCATCTCTTTGGGAAATCCTACCCGTTAAAAGATGGCCAACAGTGCATGCGCCACCTTATCCACCCTAGTTGAGGACAGAGCCACTGCATCTAGGTACCAGGTAGAGTAGTCTACCACAGTAAGGATGCATTGCTTTCCAGAGCTGCTGGGGACGGCCAACGGGCCCACAATGTCCACCGCGATCCTCTGGAAAGGCTCCTCTATCACTGGCAAAGGGATCAGGTGAGCCTTAAGAGCAGGCCCCACCTTCCCCACTCTTTGGCAGGTGAAACAGGAGCGGCAGTAGTTTGTCACATCTGTCCCCATCTTGGGCCAATAGAAGTGTTGAGACAGCCGGGCCTTAGTTTTGCTTACCCCCAAGTGTCCAACGAGTGAGACCTCATGGGCAATCCGCAACAACTCACCCCTGAATTGGTACGGGACGACCAGCTGTCTTTCCCTCAACCACTCCTTTTGGGATTGACCAGGAACTGTCTCCCATTATAACCTCCCTCGTTACTAGAACACCCTCTCCTTATCAGTCACGGAGGTGGACATCTCGGTGAGGTGTTTCAAATTCTCAGGCTCGAATCTGAGTGCAGAGCAGCCTGGAACTCGTGGCTGGAGGCAGCCAGAATCGACATCAGGATCCCTTCCCCACAGGAACTCTCTGGGACCTGACCTGGATTCAGGGTTGAGGAGGATCCAGAAGGCAGACCGTTATCTGCTTTCCGGGCACTCTGCCTGCGGGTGACAGCAGCTATGTAGACTGTCTCCCCGGGGATTTCCACAGAACTATCACTCGGCGCTGCTATGGGTACTACCTCCCCATCCACCCCATCACCTCAGGAGCAGTGCTACCTATGGGGCAGATCCCTTCCTCTGTGGCACTGGTCAGTTGCACGGCATCACCTTCTTCATGGTTCCCATGCATATCCCCATTTCCCTTAGCACCATCGCTTGCTTCTTTTAGTGGTTCCTCAGCCATTTCACCCTGCAGAGTGACGTGGCTGAGCACTCCTGCACCTGTAGACACATCATTGTCAGGAAATAAATGGTTAGCAGGTAAAACATGCAAATTTTCATCCTCATCATCATCAATATGAGATAAAGCATTATCTGGTATATCACTCTCAGGGTATGCATGTAAATTCCCGTCATTATTATTCGCATTGCATCACCCTTAGCATCAGATTGGGTAGGGAAATCAGGGACATAATATGCAAGCATTCTCCCCAAATCAGTCCCCAACAAAACATCAGTGGGCAAGTTATTGGACAACCCCACATCCTTTACCATGCTCCCAGCACGCCAATCTATAAACACCCGGGCCACTGGCAGGGGACAACGGATACCCCTAATCCCGGTGACAGTCAGGGTTTTCCCCAGAATAATCTCTTCAGGGGCCACCAGTTCAGGTCGGATGAGGGTTCATTCAGCCCGTGTCCTTGAGGCCTTTAGCGACATGGCCCCCCCACGGTGATGTGCTGTATGTTGTCATAGACCCTCCCAACCTCCCCACCCACCAAAAAACCGGCTCATTAGGCCCATTTATCATCCTCACTGCTGACACCAATATGTTATGAACCGGGGTTGTTTGGCTGCCTCCGGTTCTTTTCTGAAAGGGATTTATTTATATCCCACTTACCAGTTCCGGTTTTGAACTTGCTGCTCTCTGGCGCCTCCTTTACCCGTAGGTCAGTCAGGGAACTGAACCTAGGAAAATTAGTCACCAGAAAAGCTGCCTGCTATGTACTGGCTGTGGGGCACACACTGCAGCGAGGGTGATATAAATTATTCCCAGCCACAGCCATGCAATACACTTATAAACCCCGTTCAGTCACTGACAGCTTTACCCAACAAGCTCAGTACGGTCGGCTGCCACCAGCTCCTATTCCTTTTTCAATAACTGGTCAGGAGCCAACCCAATTAGTAGCGTAATTTACTTCAGAGGACGTGAAAGTACATTATAGCGCAAGGAGAAACGAAGATAGTAATTTTATATATTTTACTCCAAAAGGTAGGCAGTGTTTACAAAAGTGTAAAAAGATATTATTAAATTAGACAATTGTGTATATACAGAACGATTACAAATAAAAAGAGATTAAAGTTGAAAAAAAAATATTTACAGTTCCCTCATATAATTTCAGATCATGGCAAACCATGTCGTATGGGAGGGGCGACATCAAAATGCATCAGAGCAGCTTGCAGAGCTGCTGTTAGCTCTTTTCCTGGGCAAAGACTGACTCATAACTCAGCAGGTTTAAGATATATCCTCTGGTCGTGACATCACTGAGTGGGCTGAGTTATGAAATACACTCCTCTTTTCTCAGAGGGTCTGAAGCATACTGAAAACTCCTACCCATTGTAGCTCGGGGATGGCACACTGTATAGCAATGATGGAACTACCATTCTTGGCATGAGCTAGGCGCTGCGCTTAGAATATGCACTGGTGTGTAGCCCTATTGTCGCTCATCCCAAATATATAAAACTTTCATATCTCTGTCACCACCTGAGGTTGAATTATTCATCATGAATAATTCTCACACAACGCAGCGGATGCATGGCTGCAAACAAAAGCATTCCTGAGGGAGGGGGGAAGGAGTATAGGATTACACAAAGCTGACAGGCAGTGTGGCATAGCTGCTTGGTGCTGCTGTGGGGGAAAAAAGGAGGGGGTCAAATCTGCAGCGTGTGTGTGTGTGTCATGGAACCTTCTAGAACTACACTCAGAACATGGCATATTTTCATTATCGTGACAACCGCCGTCGACCGTTCCTTGTACAGACCGACGACAGCGAGTGTGGCCTCGGTGCTGTGCTCAGCCAGGTTGACTTGGGGAACCAAGAACACCCTGTGCTGTACCTGAGCCAGAAGCTTCTGCTGAGGGAAGTGGCCTATTCCACCATCAAGCAGGAGTGCCTGGGCCCTGCAACATTTGCAGCCCTACCTGTACGGTCACACCTTCAATGTGGTGACCGACCACAACCCTCTGTGGTGGCTACAATCCATGTCTGGTACCAACAGAAGGTTGCTGCGCTGGAGCCTTGCCCTGCAGCAGTACGACTTTACAGTCAAACACAAAACAGGCAGCAAGCATGGCAATGCTGACGGGTTGTCCCACTGGGGCAAACCTGCTGAGGTGCGCATGGAGGAGTACCAAGAGGTCTTGCCTCCGTAGCACAGTCCAAAAGGGGGAGGTGTCAGGAATATTATGTATTTGATTCTTTATTATCACGCACACTGAGCTCCGCTACATCGATTAGGTCTGTGTACAGATACATGCTGTGGGCTTTCTGACCACCCCTCTCTTCCCCCCAGCTGCCTGTGGGTCAATACACTTCTATGCCTGTCAACTTTGTGTAATTCTAAACCATTTCTCCCCTCCCCCTGCACTCAGCTGTGAATCTGAAAGTAAAGAGTAGCAACACATGGCAATCCCTTTTTTTCTAGCTACAGTGGTCCTTTAAGACCAAATATATCCACACAGGATATTCACAGAAAGAAGCAGCTCATCTTTCTGGAAACCACAGGGACAGTGCTCCCATCTGGTGGGTTTTGGAAGCTCAGCGCTTAGCAGAAATTGAGACATGCATTACTGCTTAACCGAGGCTCATAGCCAAGTTGTGTGTGGACTTAAATGCACGCGGAGCATAATAATAATGTTCTTTCTTCTACGAGGTTCACCCCAAGATAAATGGGTAATAGCATGATTTCAAATCTTTCAGAAAGGGGAGTATTCAGCCCACTCTGTGAGGTCAGCACAGGGGAAGTGCCTTGGTTTTGGGCACATGTATAAGTTAGTGGGAAGTCATTTTGCACTAGTCTTTGTCCAGGAAGATAGCTGAGAGACGCTCTGTGATGCATTTTGATGTCACCCTTCCCCCCTGCCGCATGGTCAGCCAAGATATGAGAGAACTGTAAGTTTCTTTTCTTCTTTTAATCCCTTTAATTTTGTAATTGTCTGTAGATACGATAATGGTCTCCTTTTATAATATCTTTTTTATACTTTTGCAAACTGCCTACTTTTGGAGTAAAATATATAAAATTACTAGCTTCGTTTCTCCTTGCTCTATAACCTACTTTTACGTCCTCTGAAGTAAATTACGCTACTAATTGGGTTGGCTCCTGACCCGTTATTAATTAGGAAATAGGAGCTGGTGGCAGCGGAAGTGTCCTGAACCTTTGGGAAAACTGGCAGCGACGGACAGCGTTGATAATTATAGTTCTCTCCTGAGTGGGAGTAGTTACAGTATATTGCCCTCGCTGCAGTGTGCCCAATAGCCAGTACATAGCAGGCAGCCTTTCTAGCGACAAATTATCCTAGGTGCAGTTCCCTGGCTGACCTGAGGGTAAGGGGGCACCAGAGAGCTGCAGGTTCCAAACCGGAACTGGGAAGTGGGATATAAATAAATCCTTGAAGAAAGAACTGGGGGCAACCAGACAACCCTGCTTCATGACAGAGACAACTGATGGTGCAATAGGAAGAAAATGGAAGAAATACAAAATGACTGTAAATCGACATCGATCTGGGGCACCATGCAAAATCTCACCTTTTGCTTGATCATGAGGAAGGTGAGAAATCAGCCTAAAACTAAACGGGGGGAACTTGTTAATGATCTCAAGGCAGCTTGGACCACAGTCATTAAGAAAACCATTGGTAACACATTACACCGTAAAGGTTTACAATCCTGCAGTGTCCGCAAGGTTCATCTGCTCAAGAAGGCACATGTGCAGGCCCGTCTGAAGTCTGACAATGAACATATGGATGATTCTGTGAGTGACTGGGAGAAGGTGCTGTGGTCAGATGAGACTCAACTCGCCGTGTTTGCAGGAAGAGAAATGCTGCTTATGACCCAAAGACACCATTCCCACTGTGAAGCATGGAGGAGGAAACATTATGTTCTGGGGATTTTTCTCTGCTAAGGGCACAGGACTACTTCACCACATAAATGGGAGAATTGATGGAGCCATGCACTGTAAAATCCTGAGTTACAACCTCCTTCCCTCCGCCAGGACATTAAAAATGGGTCGTGACTGAGTCTTCCAGCAAGACAATTACCCAAAACATACAGCCACAGCAACAAAGGAGTGGCTCAAAAAGAAGCATATTAAGGTCATGGAGTGGCCTAGTGTCATGATCCCAATGGCAGGGGATCACAAAAGGACAAGCACAAAAAACAAAACAAGCTCTAGGGTGATGGAAACTGAGCTGACCGCGATCCTGAACCTAACACACAACTAGCTGTAGCCAGGGAACGTGCCTACGATGATTCCTAGACGTCTCGCGCCAGCCGAAGGACTAACTTCCCCTATTAGAAGAAACACAGACCTCTCTTGCCTCCAGAGAAACACCCCACAGAAATAGCAGCCCCCCACATGTAATGACGGTGAAATGAGAGGAAAGCACATACGTAGTTATGAAAACAGATTCAGCAAAATGAGGCCCGCTAAAGCTAGATAGCAGAGGATACAAAAGTGAACTGCGCGGTCAGCGAAAAACCCTACAAAAAAACCATCCTGAAATTACTTGAACTCATGTGCCAACTCATGGAACATGAGGAGTAATATCAGCCCACTAGAGCAACCAGCAAAAAGGAATCACATATCTGCAAGCTGGACTAAGACAAAAATTAAGCAAAACGTGGAACAGGAAAATCAAAAACTTAGCTTGTCCTGAAGATTACAGAAGCGGGAAGCAGAGGTAACAAGACACACTGATTACATTGATAGCCGGCGAGGAAATGACAAGAAAGCCAGGTTAAATAGGAAACTCCCATATCCTGATAGAACAGGTGGACACCAGAGACCGCAGAAAACACAAGTCACCCAGTACCATCAGTAACCACCAGAGGGAGCCCAAAAACAGAATCCACAACAGCCTAGCCAGTCTACAGACCTTCATGCCATAGAAAACTTATGGAGGGAGATGAAGCTCCGAGTTGCCAAGCGACAGCCTCCAAACCTTAATGATTTAGAGATGATCTGCAAAGAGGAGTGGATCAAAATTCCTCCTGACATGTGCGCAAACCTCATCATCAACTACAAAAAACGTCTGACTGCTGTGCTTGCCAACAAGGGTTTTACCACCAATTATTAAGTCTTGGTTTCCAGAGGGATCAAATACTTATTTCTCATTGCAAAATACAAATAAATGTATATAATTTATAGAATGTGATTTTTCTGGATTTTTTTTTAGGTTTTCTATCTCTCAATGTTAAAATTAACCTACCTTATAGACTGTTCATATCTGTCAGTGGGCAAACATACAAAATCAGCAAGGGATCAAATACTTATTTCCTCCACTGTATATACACTGTATAGTACCACTCCTCCTGTATACATACATTGCACAGTTCCATCTCTCCTGTCCTCTGCAGATCACTCCTATTTCCTTCTCTTCCACCTGCCGTTGTATCCGGGTGTGATCTCTTCCATGTGAGTGAGGGGAATGTTATGTGCCTGGACGAGCTCGGGTGGGGCAGAGATTAGCGGGTCAGACACCCCTCACGCACCCTGCACCCTGGAGCTTGCCCGGACCTGTCGCTCTTAGGACACAACAACAGCTGCATCAGCAGCAGATCACACAGAGCACAGTGTGGACGGCGCAGTCATCCATCCCATCATCCGATCAATCAAATCAGCTGCAGAGTCATATGATATTTATTATTACTCTTAGGAAGGCATAAGATTTAAAGGAGACAACAGAGAAGAGGAAAGGAAGTAACAGAGCAAAGGGCAGAGGAATGACCACAGAAGAGAGCAGGAGAGAGAAAAGAGAGCAAAGGGCAGAGGAATGACCACAGAAGAGAGCAGGAGAGAGAAAAGAGAGCAAAGGGCAGAGGAATGACCACAGAAGAGAGAACAGAGAGCAAAGGGCAGCACGGTGGCTCAGTGGTTAGCACTGCAGCCTTGCAGCACTGGGGTCCTGGGTTCAAATCCCACCAAGGACAGCATCTGCAAGGAGTTTGTATGTTCTCCCCGTGTTTGCATGGGTTTCCTCCGGGTACTCCGGTTCCCTCCCACATTCCAAAGACATAACGATAGGGAATTTAGATTGTGGGCCCCATCGGAGACAGTGATGATAATGTGTGCAAAACTGTAAAGAGCTGAGGAATACGTTGGCACTATAAAAATAAAGATTATTATTATTATGATATTATGAGAGATTAAAGGGAAGACTAATGACCACAGAAGACAACAGGAGAGAAAAAAGAGAGCAAAGGGCAGAGGAATGACCACAGAAGACCGCAGGAGGGAGAAAAGAGAGCAAAGGGCAGAGGAATGACCACAGAAGACCGCAGGAGGGAGAAAAGAGAGCAAAGGGCAGAGGAATGACCACAGAAGACAGCAGGAGAGAGAAAAGAGAGCAAAGGGCAGAGGAATGACCACAGAAGACAGCAGGAGAGAGAAAAGAGAGCAAAGGGCAGAGGAATGACCACAGAAGACAACAGGAGAGAGAAAAGAGAGCAAAGGGCAGAGGAATGACCACAGAAGACAGCAGGAGAGAGAAAAGAGAGCAAAGGGCAGAGGAATGACCACAGAAGACAACAGGAGAGAGAAAAGAGAGCAAAGGGCAGAGGAATGACCACAGAAGACAACAGGAGAGAGAAAAGAGAGCAAAGGGCAGAGGAATGACCACAGAAGACAGCAGGAGGGAGAAAAGAGAGCAAAGGGCAGAGGAATGACCACAGAAGACAGCAGGAAATAGAACAAAGGGCAGAGGAATGACCACAGAAGACAGCAGGAGGGAGAAAAAAAGAGCAAAGGGCAGAGGAATGACCACAGAAGACAGCAGGAGGGAGAAAAAAAGAGCAAAGGGCAGAGGAATGACCACAGAAGACAACAGGAGAGAGAAAAGAGAGCAAAGGGCAGAGGAATGACCACAGAAGACAGCAGGAGGGAGAAAAGAGAGCAAAGGGCAGAGGAATGACCACAGAAGACAGCAGGAAATAGAACAAAGGGCAGAGGAATGACCACAGAAGACAGCAGGAGGGAGAAAAGAGAGCAAAGGGCAGAGGAATGACCACAGAAGACAGCAGGAAATAGAACAAAGGGCAGAGGAATGACCACAGAAGACAGCAGGAAATAGAACAAAGGGCAGAGGAATGACCACAGAAAAGAGCAGGAAATAGAACAAAGGGCAGAGGAATGACCGCAGGAGAGAGAACAGAGGGTAAAGGACAAAGCAAAGAGCAGAGGAATGACAACAGAAGAGAGCAGGAGAGAGAACAGAGAACAGAGAGCAAAGCACAGGAAAGACCACAGAAGAGAGCAGAAAAGAGAGCAAAGGGCAGAGGAATGACAACAGGAGAGAGAAAAGAGAGCAAAGGGCAGAGGAATGACCACAGAAGACAACAGAAGAGAGAAAAAAGCAAAGGGCAGAGGAATGACCACAGAAGACAGCAGGAGGGAGAAAAGAGAGAAAAGGGCAGAGGAATGACCACAGAAGACAGCAGGAAATAGAACAAAGGGCAGAGGAATAACCACAGGAGAGAACAGAGGGTAAAGGACAAAGCAAAGAGCAGAGGAATGACCACAGAAGAGAGCAGAAAAGAGAGCAAAGGGCAGAGGAATGACAACAGGAGAGAGAAAAGAGAGCAAAGGGCAGAGGAATGACCACAGAAGACAACAGAAGAGAGAAAAGAGAGCAAAGGGCAGAGGAATGACCACAGAAGACAACAGAAGAGAGAAATAAGAGCAAAGGGCAGAGGAATGACCACAGAAAACCGCAGGAGGGAGAAAAGAGAGCAAAGGGCAGAGGAATGACCACAGAAGACAACAGGAGAGAGAAAAGAGAGCAAAGGGCAGAGGAATGACCACAGAAGACAACAGAAGAGAGAAAAGAGAGCAAAGGGCAGAGGAATGACCACAGAAGACCGCAGGAGGGAGAAAAGAGAGCAAAGGGCAGAGGAATGACCACAGAAGACAGCAGGAAATAGAACAAAGGGCAGAGGAATGACCACAGAAGACAGCAGGAAATAGAACAAAGGGCAGAGGAATGACCACAGAAGACAGCAGGAAATAGAACAAAGGGCAGAGGAATGACCACAGAAGACAACAGGAGGGAGAAAAAAGAGCAAAGGGCAGAGGAATGACCACAGAAGACAGCAGGAGAGAGAAAAGAGAGCAAAGGGCAGAGGAATGACCACAGAAGACAGCAGGAGAGAGAAAAGAGAGCAAAGGGCAGAGGAATGACCACAGAAGACAACAGGAGAGAGAAAAGAGAGCAAAGGGCAGAGGAATGACCACAGAAGACAGCAGGAAATAGAACAAAGGGCAGAGGAATGACCGCAGGAGAGAGAACAGAGGGTAAAGGACAAAGCAAAGAGCAGAGGAATGACAACAGAAGAGAGCAGGAGAGAGAACAGAGAACAGAGAGCAAAGCACAGGAAAGACCACAGAAGAGAGCAGAAAAGAGAGCAAAGGGCAGAGGAATGACAACAGGAGAGAGAAAAGAGAGCAAAGGGCAGAGGAATGACCACATAAGACAACAGAAGAGAGAAAAGAGAGCAAAGGGTAGAGGAATGACCACATAAGACAGCAGGAAATAGAACAAAGGGCAGAGGAATAACCACAGAAGACAGCAGGAGAGAGAAAAGAGAGCAAAGGGCAGAGGAATGACCACAGAAGACCGCAGGAAATAGAACAAAGGGCAGAGGAATGACCACAGGAGAGAACAGAGGGTAAAGGACAAAGCAAAGAGCAGAGGAATGACAACAGAAGAGAGCAGGAGAGAGAACAGAGAACAGAGAGCAAAGCACAGGAAAGACCACAGAAGAGAGCAGAAAAGAGAGCAAAGGGCAGAGCAAAGGGATGATTACAGAAGAGAGCAGGAAGGAGAATAGAGAGCAGTGGTCGCTGCTAGATCTGGAGCATCAATCTTGATCGCAGGAGACTGTAGTGAGAGGAGCTAATAGGGGTTGGTCAGGGAATCAGCACAGGAGGAGGAACAGGGAAACCATCAGCAAGGAGGTCTTCATCATCCTCTTCTCACTGTCAGCGCTGGAGTCTATCGACCCTAAATAGAATAAAGATGGTGTCAGCCCCAGAAGAGCGAGATCTGTGAGAGAAGTGGATCAGCCCCTCCCCCATGTCGTTATACAAGTCCAGGCGCGGACCATGAATTGTGAGGTCTCATTATGGACCATAAAGGCTAACATCTGCGGCAGTTCTTCCGTCTCAGAAGCCACAGGTCATATCCCCACTAGTTCTGTGCACTCACAGACTTCGGGCACTCATCATCACCCTCATCATCACCCTCATCATCCTGTCCCGCCTCACTATTACACAGCATCACTGACAGAAGCAGCAGCGTCCTGTACCTGAAGGAGTCCAGCATGGAGGCCCCAGCAATCCCACGGCCTGAATGGAGGACAGGGCTTCTGTGTCATTGAACCCTGGGGAGATACATACAGAAAACATGTTATATGAGGTGCTCCGCCTGAGAGTGTGGCGCCCCAGGGTCCTGGTCGTCGCAGTGGTATTGCTTTCCTCTCGGGGAGAGTGATGCTACGTTTGGAGGCAAAGAAGGATAACTGCATCCAGGTATCACAAACATGCAACACATTTCACACTCCAGACCACAGGGGGAGCTTCTGCTCCTATTTATTAGGTCACTCCTATATATATATATATATATATATATATATATATATATATATATATATATAAAAGAAAATGAGAACAGCACAATGCTCACCGATGGGTGACAAGCCTCCTTGGTAAGACGGTCCACATGTCCACAGAAAAGGAAGGCAGCACTCCAATTGTTGAGAAGGTGATAAAACTGTGAAGTTTATTTCAGACGCACATCTCTGTACGACGTTTCGGCTCACACTGAGCCTTTCTCACGCGGTGGGTGGTAACAAATTGTGTCCTTATATACATACGGCCCACAGTCATTTACATATTAAATAGCCATACATGTGTTTACAGTAATTATGATAAGATTACATCCTACTTCTAACCACGCTCCATGTGTGTCTCTTTGGTGTATAAGGTGCATTGTGCTCTAATAGACGTCTCTTACGTCCACATTCCCGCTGATGTTGCCGCCTTGGACATGGAGGACTGTATAACCGCTGAACTCCGCGTTCCCTACAACTTACTGCGCATGACCAAACGTCACATACCCGCGTGTTAGTGAGCCAGCCAGTGAGAATCCAGAAGCCACTGCCTTCTGCTGGCGCCTGCGCATAGACACTATGTCCGCCCCACACCACCATCTTAGTTGTGGCAGCGCCGTACTGTGCACTGATAAAGATGCCTCTGTCACTCAATATTCCTCCATACATCTAAGTTACATTATCTTTTGATTATTTAGATACCGATTGGGCTAATTTCTGCAATCCACTTCCAGCTGGCCGGACGACACCTTGTTCAGGCTTCTCCCGCTGCCAGTGGGCCTCTACATTGACCCATGACCTATTCAGACCACATAATCTCCGTAGCAGGACCCATATAAGTGCGCCAATGTTATACCCAGTATCTGGCAAAAGAAGAGACTTACTTCAAATACTAATAACGAAATCTTCTATAAACTGGAATAAATGCTGATTTCATATTTATTTATATCATTATAAGGACAATCTCAACTGGCCAGCAGACAACACCAGGCTGAATTTGAAAAAAATATTGAAAAAAATTATTTTCTTTCCATAAGAAAGATGTAGAAATTGGTAATCAGGGTATATGAACAAATATGTCCTCCTCTGTGAACTCCAATCCGTCAAACGGCAGGACAAGGACCTTTTCGCTGGGAGTGGAGATATATCTAAAACATACAAACATAACACTTATTAAAATAGGAGCAGTAGGACAGTCTTCATCCTGCATGTTCCATATTAGTACCTGGAGTAAATATACATCGAATTCAAGACGACAAAGAAACACATCCCCTTAGGGTTGGACCATATGTGGATGAATTTTAAACTCTACATTTAGGCCTTTCGGCTTTAACGTGTCCAACTCATAAATCCAACGGAGTTCCAGTTTTTTCAAGAGACATATTCTGTCCCCCCCTCTCCTTTGGGCAGGAACTCTGTCTATTATTCTGAATTTTAGATCTTTTTCCGTATGCTTTAAATCTAAGAAATGTTTCGAGACTGGTAGGTCTTGTCTTTTCTTCCTTATTGAGTGGCGATGATTATTCATGCGAGTTTTGAACTCACACATTGTTTCCCCAATATACCACCATTTGCAGGGACATTCCAGTAAGTATATAACATAATCAGAATTACATCTTAAATATTCCCGAATTGTGTATTGTTTATTCGTAACTGGATGATCAAAACTAGATCCCGTTATCATGTGTTTGCAGTAAAAAAGAATGTAATAGATCAAGAACTTATGGACTATTTGTATATACAATTCCCAAGAACACCTGTTTTATATACGACCCCAAAAATCCACAAATCACTGATAGACTCCCCCTGGACGACCCATAGTGTCAGGGGTGGACTCAGTGTTTAGTAGGATAGGAACATTCCTAGACAAAATCCTTTACCCAATTGCCAAGAATAGCAAGTCCTACATCCAAGACACATCAGACTTTCTAAATAAATTGGAAGACGTAAAATTGGAGGGAGAGGTGATTTTGGCATCATATGATGTCGTCTCACTCTATACATCAATTGAACACCAGTCTGGATTAAAAGCAGTAGAAAAAAAGTTGAACACAATTGAAGTGTCTATGGAAGGTAAAGGATTTGTACTAAAATTATTAGAAATTATTTTGGGGCGGAGTTATTTCCTTTTTGGCGATATGTTTTACTCACAACAACGCGGTACAGCAATGGGGGCCAGTATGGCCCCCGCTTATGCAAATCTTGTAATGAGCGTCCTGGAGGAAGATCTCTTCTATGTGTCCCACCACTTCCAGCATGTGCTGGTGTGGTGGCGATACATAGACGACATCTTCCTCCTATGGACGGGAACAGAAAAAGAACTTGAGACTTTCCACGAGTACTTAAATACGATAGATAAAACTATCAAATTCACGTTAATTTCTTCAAGGTTCAGCATACAGTTCCTAGATGTCTTGGTAAGACAGGAGAATGGAGAACTCACAACAACCCTATTTGTAAAAAAAATGGACAAAAATAACCTTCTAACGTTTGACAGCCAACATCCTCGCAGTATGGTGAGGTCAATAACCCTCAGCCAAATGTTGAGGGTGCGTAGAATAGTGAAAGAGGAAAATTAGATAGAGGGAGTTGTGGATAATCTGGCCAAAAATTTTTTAGAGAGAGGATACCCGAAGGAATTGTTAAATAGAGTGAAGAACAGGACTCTCAAAAAGAGTAGAAGGGAGTTACTTAAGAAAAATATAGAGAAAAAAACGTTGAATAGAATACCGTGTGTAATGACGTATACGGAAGAAAGTGGGCCTATAGCAGAGGTGATTAGAAAACACTGGGGTATGTTGGGCAAATGCCTTCCAAATATCAAGGAATTTGGGGAACCTCCACTCTTTTCATACCGGAGAAGTAAAAATCTTGGAGATCAGGTGGTAAAATCAGATATCTGCCCCCTAAAAAATGCTGGCCAAACCACAATAACAGGTACTAAACAACATGGTTGTTTCCCATGCCTATCATGTGTAAACTGCAAACACATGATAACGGGATCTAGTTTTGATCATCCAGTTACGAATAAACAATACACGATTCGGGAATATTTAACATGTAATTCTGATTATGTTATATACTTACTGGAATGTCCCTGCAAATTGTGGTATATTGGGGAAACAACGTGTGAGTTCAAAACTCGCATGAATAATCATCGCCACTCAATAAGGAAGAAAAGACAAGACCTACCAGTCTCGAAACATTTCTTAGATTTAAAGCATACGGAAAAAGATCTAAAATTCAGAATAATAGACAGAGTTCCTGCCCAAAGGAGAGGGGGGGACAGAATGTGTCTCTTGAAAAAACTGGAACTCCGTTGGATTTATGAGTTGGACACATTAAAGCCGAAAGGCCTAAATGTAGAGTTTAAAATTCATCCACATATGGTCCAACCCTAAGGGGATGTGTTTTTTTGTCTTCTTGAATTCGATGTATATTTACTCCAGGTACTAATATGGAACATGCAGGATGAAGACTGTCCTACTGCTCCTATTTTAATAAGTGTTATGTTTGTATGTTTTAGATATATCTCCACTCCCAGCGAAAAGGTCCTTGTCCTGCCGTTTGACGGATTGGAGTTCACAGAGGAGGACATATTTGTTCATATACCCTGATTACCAATTTATACATCTTTCTTATGGAAAGAAAATAATTTTTTTCAATATTTTTTTCAAATTCAGCCTGGTGTTGTCTGCTGGCCAGTTGAGATTGTCCTTATAATGATATAAATAAATATGAAATCAGCATTTATTCCAGTTTATAGAAGATTTCGTTATTAGTATTTGAACTAAGTGTCTTCTTTTGCCAGATACTGGGTATAACATTAGCGCACTTATATGGGTCCTGCTACGGAGATTATGTGGTCTGAATAGGTCATGGGTCAATGTAGAGGCCCACTGGCAGCGGGAGAAGCCTGAACAAGGTGTCGTCCGGCCAGCTGGAAGTGGATTGCAGAAATTAGCCCAATCGGTATCTAAATAATCAAAAGATAATGTAACTTAGATGTATGGAGGAATATTGAGTGACAGAGGCATCTTTATCAGTGCACAGTACGGCGCTGCCACAACTAAGATGGAGGTGTGGGGCGGACATAGTGTCTATGCGCAGGCGCCAGCAGAAGGCAGTGGCTTCTGGATTCTCACTGGCTGGCTCACTAACACGCGGGTATGTGACGTTTTGTCATGCGCAGTAGGTTGTAGGGAACGCGGAGTTCAGCGGTTATACAGTCCTCCATGTCCAAGGTGGCAACATCAGCAGGAATGTGGACGTAAGAGACGTCTATTAGAGCACAATGCACCTTATACACCAAAGAGACACACATGGAGCGTGGTTAGAAGTAGGATGTAATCTTATCATAATTACTGTAAACACGTGTATGGCTATTTAATATGTCAATGATTGTGGGCCGTATGTATATAAGGACACAGTTTGTTACCACCCACCGCGTGAGAAAGGCTCAGTGTGAGCCGAAACGTCGTACAGAGATGTGCGTCTGAAATAAACTTCACAGATTTTTCACCTTCTCAACAATTGGAGTGCTGCCTTCCTTTTCTGTTTGATATATATATATATATTTTGCTGATAGTCTGTAGGGAAAGTTAGTTAAATCCTGGCAGAGCTCCAGACAGGAGTTCTGTTATTTCCAGACGAGTCTGAGGAGGACAGAGGGACAACGGAGCTGTTCATGCCCTCAGAGCTGCAGCTCCCAGAAAGAGACATTGAAAGGCAGAATTGTATTGCAGCGAGCGTGAAGGGAGTCACAATAAAGGAGAGGATACCAGAAGGGGACTAGCCCCGAGCAGGCTGCTTCCTTCTGAGGCGCAGAATCCCGGTAGCAGGAACACCGAGGGAGTAAGGACCTCTATGCCTTAATTCAGAGACTGGCAGGACAGCTAATTGCAGGTTACCTGTCCGCACCTACACCCAGGAGGCACGGTGACACCTACAGAGCCGGGTTATCTAAGAGACCCTATAAACAGCCTCAAGTCACCAGTCATACGGGTATTGTCCTATCCTATATGGGGGACAGAGAGAGCGAAACACCATATCTGTGAGACCCTTATGTGAAGCCTTAGGCAGTAAGGGACTACAACACCCAGGCGCTAGAGGAAGGCTACTGATTTCCACCTGGATAAGGGGACTCTGGATTTGCCTTCAGACCGGCCGGACTCTACCTGCCCTGTGATCTGGTGCTCTGGACTGTGGATGCTGAAGCCTTCAGTAAAGGTAAAGAGACTGTAACCCTGGTGTCCTCGTTCTTCACTGCGCCTCTCACCATTCACCATCTACACACTGGGAGCCCTGGGGACATACTTCACCTGTGGGAAGGTATACCATCTAGCTGCCATAACATCACCCCAGCGGACCCCTAAGCAGCGCCAGTCACCCTGACTGAATACTACAGGTGGCGTCACGGACATAAACTTTATCCTTTTAAAGACCTTTCCCTTTTACACGGACGTCCCAGGACCGGGTCACAGCCACCATGACATCCCCCTGTGAACCGCAGAACCCGGTACCGAGTACCCCTTGCCCGCGGGGCGACTCAAGAGCAGCAGAACCCTGGAGGGTCAGGGCCATCACATGGGACTGCTCACCGTCCCGGCCAGAAAACCCTCGATCTGAGGGAGGAGAGCGTCTCACGATGGTTGTAAGCACAGGAGAAGAGTCTGCTCCAGAAGTCGCCTGGTGGGCCGCACGTCGGGTCATTGTCCGTGCAGAGGTCCCGCCGCCGCCACCATCTTTATACTTACAGGGTTCACGTCCCAGTTATCTTACCGCAATCGTCATCCCAGCCAATCCCAGACAGAATTCTAGCGGAAATCACTTTGAAAAGCGGCACCAGTTTTGCGCACCGCTGAGTGGTCATGTGATGAGGTCATGTGATGATGTCACCAGAGTGCCCCTCCCCCACGGACCGCACGTTTCACCATGAATTATCTGCAGATCATTGTTGGATCTCTGAGATCAGACTCCAGGTGTCGGAATATTCCTCCCTTCCCCCCGAGTCAGAGTCACGGCCGTGGTGACGAGCGCCGGATTATCTTTATGTGCAGATGATGCCGGTAAGAGCCGGCACCGCCCTGTGCTCACCGCGACTAATCCCCGTATTCAGGAGATCATTGTAAAGCTGTGACTGATGAGACCACCTCCCAGAGAGACACGCGACAGCCAGCGAGGGCGGCGGCGAGAACAACAAGGGACACCAGCAGCACAGAGGATGTCAGGAGAGCAGTGCGCTGATCTTATAGGGAGGTCACAGACTGAGGAGCAGGATCCCCCAGCAGCACAGAGGATGTCAGGAGAGCAGTGCGCTGATCTTATAGGGAGGTCACAGACGGAGGAGCAGGATCCCCCAGCAGCACAGAGGATGTCAGGAGAACACTGAGCGTTACATAGTGTGAGGAGCAGGATCCCCCAGCAGCACAGAGGATGTCAGGAGAGCACTGAGCGTTACATAGTGTGAGGAGCAGGATCCCCCAGCAGCACAGAGGATGTCAGGAGAGCAGTCTGCTGATTCAGTGCCGCTCACATACAAAGAGTTAAAGGGAATGAGACATCAAAGTATTAATGTTTAATATTTTAATGGTACAAAATATATAAAACGATTTGAAAAGTTTTGATATTTTCCACTTTTAAACACCAGAGGGAGCCACTGCTGACAGTGAACTGCTGGCTCACTTTCCATCCAGCGGTGTGTGCTCACGTCTCACTGGCATCACTGGGATCTGAGCGCAGCCATGACATGATGGCTCCGCTCAGATCACAGACATTACAGCTGAGTGAGGGAAATTATAACATGGTGCTGGGCTGCAGTCACAGGGCACAGCTAGTGCGGCCGCAGTATGGAGGAAAGGGTTGGACAGAAGTCTCCTGTGACTCTTGTATTAGGGGTGTATAAATCGTGTGCGCTGACAGTCAAACACCAAACATGAATATCAGTTAAAGGAAATATATGTTTCTGCCCCTTCTGAGAGTAGTATGACATAAGCGCAGAGACCCTGATTCCAGCCATGTGACACTTACTAGGCTGCTTCTCATAGTTTTTGTAAAATACAATTTTTTTCTGCTGCAGATCTAGCAGTACTCTGACTGCTGAGCTGTGTATAACCCCGCCCTGCCACGAAAAACTTCACTTTTTGTCAGGAACTTTCAGCTCTCTTGTGCCCCCTAACCTGCTGGCCAATATGGGTATCATAGTAAGCATGGAAAGTCTACTTCTAAAGCAGATAGATGAAGCTGCAACCCATAATGAGGTCCTGGTTATGGGGGACTTTAACTACCCGGATATTAACTGGGAAACAGAAACCTGTGAAACCCATAAAGGCAACAGGTTTCTGCTAATAACCAAGAAAAATTATCTTTCACAATTGGTGCAGAATCCAACCAGAGGAGCAGCACTTTTAGACCTAATACTATCTAATAGACCTGACAGAATAACAAATCTGCAGGTGGTCGGGCATTTAGGAAATAGCGACCACAATATTGTGCAGTTTCACCTGTCTTTCACTAGGGGGACTTGTCAGGGAGTCACAAAAACATTGAACTTTAGGAAGGCAAAGTTTGAACAGCTTAGAGATGCCCTTAATCTGGTAGACTGGGACAATATCCTCAGAAATGAGAATACAGATAATAAATGGGAAATGTTTAAGAACATCCTAAATAGGCAGTGTAAGCGGTTTATACCTTGTGGGAATAAAAGGACTAGAAATAGGAAAAACCCAATGTGGCTAAACAAAGAAGTAAGACAGGCAATTAACAGTAAAAAGAAAGCATTTGCACTACTAAAGCAGGATGGCAGCATTGAAGCTCTAAAAAACTATAGGGAGAAAAATACTTTATCTAAAAAACTAATTAAAGCTGCCAAAAAGGAAACAGAGAAGCACATTGCTAAGGAGAGTAAAACTAATCCCAAACTGTTCTTCAACTATATCAATAGTAAAAGAATAAAAACTGAAAATGTAGGCCCCTTAAAAAATAGTGAGGAAAGAATGGTTGTAGATGACGAGGAAAAAGCTAACATATTAAACACCTTCTTCTCCACGGTATTCACGGTGGAAAATGAAATGCTAGGTGAAATCCCAAGAAACAATGAAAACCCTATATTAAGGGTCACCAATCTAACCCAAGAAGAGGTGCGAAACCGGCTAAATAAGATTAAAATAGATAAATCTCCGGGTCCGGATGGCATACACCCACGAGTACTAAGAGAACTAAGTAATGTAATAGATAAACCATTATTTCTTATTTTTAGGGACTCTATAGCGACAGGGTCTGTTCCGCAGGATTGGCGCATAGCAAATGTGGTGCCAATATTCAAAAAGGGCTCTAAAAGTGACCCTGGAAATTATAGGCCAGTAAGTCTAACCTCTATTGTTGGTAAAATATTTGAAGGGTTTCTGAGGGATGTTATTCTGGATTATCTCAATCAGAATAACTGTTTAACTCCATATCAGCATGGGTTTATGAGAAATCGCTCCTGTCAAACCAATCTAATCAGTTTTTATGAAGAGGTAAGCTATAGGCTGGACCACGGTGAGTCATTGGACGTGGTATATCTCGATTTTTCCAAAGCGTTTGATACCGTGCCGCACAAGAGGTTGGTACACAAAATGAGAATGCTTGGTCTGGGGGAAAATGTGTGTAAATGGGTTAGTAACTGGCTTAGTGATAGAAAGCAGAGGGTGGTTATAAATGGTATAGTCTCTAACTGGGTCGCTGTGACCAGTGGGGTACCGCAGGGGTCAGTATTGGGACCTGTTCTCTTCAACATATTCATTAATGATCTGGTAGAAGGTTTACACAGTAAAATATCGATATTTGCAGATGATACAAAACTATGTAAAGCAGTTAATACAAGAGAAGATAGTATTCTGCTACAGATGGATCTGGATAAGTTGGAAACTTGGGCTGAAAGGTGGCAGATGAGGTTTAACAATGATAAATGTAAGGTTATACACATGGGAAGAAGGAATCAATATCACCATTACACACTGAACGGGAAACCACTGGGTAAATCTGACAGGGAGAAGGACTTGGGGATCCTAGTTAATGATAAACTTACCTGGAGCAGCCAGTGCCAGGCAGCAGCTGCCAAGGCAAACAGGATCATGGGGTGCATTAAAAGAGGTCTGGATACACATGATGAGAGCATTATACTGCCTCTGTACAAATCCCTAGTTAGACCGCACATGGAGTACTGTGTCCAGTTTTGGGCACCGGTGCTCAGGAAGGATATAATGGAACTAGAGAGAGTACAAAGGAGGGCAACAAAATTAATAAAGGGGATGGGAGAACTACAATACCCAGATAGATTAGCGAAATTAGGATTATTTAGTCTAGAAAAAAGACGACTGAGGGGCGATCTAATAACCATGTATAAGTATATAAGGGGACAATACAAATATCTCGCTGAGGATCTGTTTATACCAAGGAAGGTGACGGGCACAAGGGGGCATTCTTTGCGTCTGGAGGAGAGAAGGTTTTTCCACCAACATAGAAGAGGATTCTTTACTGTTAGGGCAGTGAGAATCTGGAATTGCTTGCCTGAGGAGGTGGTGATGGCGAACTCAGTCGAGGGGTTCAAGAGAGGCCTGGATGTCTTCCTGGAGCAGAACAATATTGTATCATACAATTAGGTTCTGTAGAAGGACGTAGATCTGGGGATTTATTATGATGGAATATAGGCTGAACTGGATGGACAAATGTCTTTTTTCGGCCTTACTAACTATGTTACTATGTTACTATGTTACTATGAATTTGACTGAGTATTTTGCTTATAAGACAAAGGGATCCTTGTAGGGAAAATACATTCAGCTCTTCTAGTTCTAGCAGGCAATAAAAACTAAGCTTTCCAAACTGACCATTTGCTGGAAGGGAGGGGGGTGCCAGAAGGATTTGGTCCTACAGAAACCAATGATGGGAGGAGTAGTAGACCAGCTCTGGCTTTATCCCCCGAACAATGGAAAATAATTCATATCTTCTTGACAGTCCCAGCACTGATTGGCAGCTTACTCCATATGACCCTGCCCACACCACTGATCGGTAGCTTCATGTGTGTACTGTGCATAGCCAGAAGGCTGCCAGTAATCTCTTGCTGATAAAACTGTAGCAAGCAGCCCATTAAGTAACACATTACTAGAATCAGGCTATCTGCCCCCACATCATGCTGAGATTACAGCGCAAAGGGCTGATAACCGATTCCCTTTAACTGATTCTGGAAAAAAAAAAAAGCTTCATTAATAAGGCTTGAGGATTTTTCTCCTAATAATCTGGAGTTCAATTTCATTGTTGATTTTGACTGATTTTGTAGGAATTTGAAAATAATATTTTTCATGACATTAATGAGAGTAAAGCAGCGGAGAAATCATCCATGAGAGTCAGCGCCCCCCGAGATTTCCAGCCACGTACTGGACAGAAGTCGCATTAGACAGCTGGATATGTCTGCCGGACAAGTGACGAGAAAAGAGAAAGTGGCTACTAAAAGTCCGCAGACCGAGAGTGGCCCCACCTTGAGAGCGGGAGGCCGAGTCTCACTGATGATACACTCACTGCCCCATCCATCAACAGCGAAGCAAGGACCACCGCCAACCCTTCACGAGCCCCTCACTAGTATGTAGACACAGTATATATAGTGGTAGTCCAACTCAGGTATACAGAGGTACAAAAATAGGAACACCGTCTCTTTAAATCTTCGATTGGTTTATTATTATGTGGCATAAACCAGCAAGAAGGGAAAATAAACACAGCCCTTCAGGCTAAAACAGGAAAAACAACAACAACAAAAAACAACGCTGCAACACAGTCCATACTTATGTGGGTAACATCCCGCTCTGGAGCCACACAGG
Organism: Ranitomeya imitator; assembly: GCF_032444005.1. Lineage (NCBI taxonomy): Eukaryota > Metazoa > Chordata > Amphibia > Anura > Dendrobatidae > Ranitomeya > Ranitomeya imitator. The sequence goes on along the minus strand of NC_091288.1, from coordinate 224,191,824 downwards.
TTCAGTGTTTCCTCAGGACACAAAAACCCACTGGAGATTCCACTCTCCAGTCTTGCTGACCAAACACTGCCTCTAGAGCCCATGTGACTCCGTCATGTGACTGACCACATGACTGTGACCTCACACAGGTCCTGTCAGTACACAGCGGTGCAAGTGGAGATAAGGTGGACACCATCCCACCAACTCTATAGATGTCCACAAAAAGCCAGCCCACGTATGAAACTTTAACTTAACCATCACAACACGTAGTGTGCTGGAGGAAAATATTCTGGCTTCATACCACTGATGCCATTAAGCGCCTCTCCCCTCTATTACATTACTAGTGATTTTGTCATAGTATGGATCCACATGCACTGGGTCATATCATTACCAATAAAGCATAAAGATATAAAGATCACACAGGAGGACTGATCTTCTCAGGTATAAATTCTATGTTTCACCCTATTGCAGCATGTGGTTCAGATATGCCGAATATAATCGGGGGGTCGCCTGGATGTTTAAAAGGTACAGCAAAATCTTTTGCATTGGAAAGATCACAGTTTTGTTCTTTACACATTGACGCCTTCTACATGAAGGCAGGAAATAATTGTGACCACACAATAAGGTTTCTGGAGATGATTCTTGCCAAAAATTATTTTCCAATCGAGTTTGATGACTGCAGGGCACAGCGATGGGGTCACCAGCCGCCCCACGTGTCACAAACACTTATCTCAGCATTTGAAGATAAACTTGTATTTTCTCATTCTTCGTCACAAGGTCTGAGGATATGAGTCTTCTTCGTGGACGACATTTTTATTTTGTGGAGAGGGTCGTAATTTGATCTGGATCGATATGCAGAGTGCGCACAACTCTCGCCTATTATGTTTTTCATCGAGACCATTAGGGAGGTCATTTTTCAGATGCAGAAGAATTGTAATGAATAAATTAGGTGCTAGAGTTTATTATGAGTTACTGATAACAATAATCTACTGAGAGGTGAAGGTTTTCATGCCCTAAACTTTTACAAAGATTAATGGGAGCGCGGCGTGGACTTTTCCCTAATGGTAAAGACTGGATGATGTGGGAGATGAAGGAGGACGATCCCACGGGAACAAAAGGGATCAGGAAACTGCTTGTTATAGTCGATCTGATACGATTGGGAAGGTGAAGAAAGAACTGAAGTGAGGAGCCGAGTTACAGCTGCGACCACATTCCTCCGAAGGGAAAGACATAGAAGCCAAAGAAGAAACAAACCCATTGGGGACGAGCACATGGAGCAGGGATATTGGAGCAAAAGCTGAGCAGAACTTCGAAGAGTCTGAGGAGTTTTTCGGATTTATCAGGATAACACATTTTGGGTTGTCAGGAGTTGTCAGATATTACCTATGACGAAGAACTCCACGCGCTGACACATTGTGACGCTGTCTGGACTGTCAGGGAGCAATGTCACTTTCCACGAGGCGACGTTCAGGATGAGAGACAAGGCTTCCCGGAAGGCAGATCTGAAAGTAGAGGCACAACATCAGCGAGAGCGGCCACTGGGGCCGTGTGAGGTCATGTGTGTGAGGTCATGTGTGTGAGGTCATATGTGTGAGGTCATATGTGTGACATCACGGCACCTATTAAATGATGTCATCCTCTGGAAATATAGCGATGTGATGGGCACATCGGGGAGGATGACCGACGTCAACTCAACCGCATCTGATGTGACGGTCAGACTTCTCCCTACAACTGGAGAGAAAACGAACGAGAATCATCATCATCATCATCATCATCATCCAGTAAAGTCTTCTGCCACTAATGGAAAGACAGGGATCAATGCAAGAAACAGCATCTCCATTAAAAAGTGATCCTCGTCTAATACTACAGTCACCTCCAGGGCTGCGGTCACTATTCTGCTGTTACATCAGGTCTTATCCTCCAGTCACCTCCAGAGCTGCAGTCACTATTCTCCTGTTACATCAGGTCTTATCCTCCAGTCACCTCCAGAGCTGCAGTCACATTATGTCTTAATGCTGTCTGACTGCAGCTCTGGAGGTGACTGGAGAAGACATAAGTAGCCGCAGACTTGTAAATGTAGCTCTGGAGGTGATTAGAGTCCAGGACATGATGTGTTTCAGGCCCAGTGCACGGTGCCCGCAGATGGAGGGGAGGTTATTGGGGCGACGTTGCTTCCGGCATCAGCTGCCGCAGGTGGGTCAGACCTGTGCGTGACATGTCGGACCTCTGCACAATAGACACCTGTGAAGTCTCCGGCCAGGGGCAGATTAGGATCCGTCACCAGCACCGTGTCTCCTGCCGCCACAGGTCCATGCTTCCCCTTCAGATCCCCGACTGTACAGAGCTGTGGATTCTGCACAGTGCACCAGTTTCGAGTCTAGACAATAAGAATGATGGGGGTTATTGGTGACCAGAAGTGTCCTGACTGTGTGCTCCCAGATCACCGCCCTGACCTCTGCCCCACGATATCACAATCTCCGTAATCAACGTTGCGGCCTCCAACACCAGACGTTTCCAGACTCTAGAAGATTGAGTCCACACAGGAGGACATCTACAGTCCTCTGCCGAGGGTCTCACCTGGCTGGGGACGTCGAATGGATTGTAAGGTTCTCCTCTCCGCTCCGCGCTGTGGATGAGCCATTCCAGGGTCTAAACCATAGGGACAGTTATATGGCGCCACTCACCCTGGACATCGCACCTGTATGGGGAGATTTACCTCACCTTTCCTGAGATCAAGGGCAATTGTAGATCCACCAAGATGGTCGTCTCTCCAGACGCTCCGTCCGGGTACACCGCCTGACGCTACAAGAGGAGACATGAGACAAGTGGGTGACTTAGGTCGGGGTCACACTTGTGAGATCAATGCGAGAACCTTGCACGAGTCTCTCGCATCAATACCCGGCACTGCCGGTGGCACTCGGACCGGAGCGTTCAGCTGCATAGAAACATATACAGCCGCACGCCCCTGTCCTGAGTGCCGGGTATTAATGCGAGAGACTCGTGCGAGTCTCTCGCATTGTACTCGCAAGTGTGACCCCGGCCTTAGGGTGAGTGATAGCCACCAGTAGTGCTCCCGACAGAGGGAGTCAGCTGCTGCTGGGACGTGGACCTCTGATGTGTCTGTAGTCGTGGAATGTTTCACGGTTTCAGTCTCTTACATGATGTTGGTGGTCTGTGTAATTCCCACTGTGAATGTGTCGCAGAGAAAAATCTTTCTTAATTAAATAGACAAAATGTAATATCTCTGTTCCTCTTGCTCTATAAACCGCACCCTGAAGCCATACACTACCTGCAACAGGCGTCCAATCGGCCCGTATAAATGACCGGTGGTGGCAGCGAGTGCCGTTACTTATTGTGGAGCTGGCAGTGACCGTACCGGGGTTATATATTTTCCATTCATTAAAATCGGAGGTGTATATACCATACGCTCACTGGGTGCGTTTAGTGGCCCCGTCAGGGCATACATCCAAACTAGACTGCGTATGGGTATCCACCTCCTGTAGGCGTAGACTCCCAAAAATGATGCTCGACAGAACACACGTTCACTCTGCCGTCTCCAATAAAATCTATGGCCCCATCGGCGCATGCACCCGAAATCCGTTTTACTGGGGGTTCAGAAATGAACTCCAAAAGGGGCCTCTGAACGGGTGCAGAGACACAATGTGAAAGCTCCCATAGTTCCCCAACAACCGGCCTAGTAGTGGAAGCTGCCGCGGCCTCGTCCATCACTCATCAGGCAATTGTGTTATTCTCCTGATTGGAGGCAGCGCAGCTATGTCCTATGCCAGCGGTGGGATCTCCCCGGTGTTCTCCTTGACACTATGGGGTCACACCCTCCACACACACTGGCTCACACCTTTTGTGAAGCAGATCTGAAATTTTCGTCTTTAATGGGAACATTATAGGCTGATTGTTATTAGCAGAACTCGATATTCCTGTTATGTGATGTAGTCACCTGAGCTGTCAACGAACACAACCCACAGGTCTGCACGGACAGGAGTGACAGCGCCACTGAGTGACATCACCACACTGGACTGTACTGACAGGAGTGACAGCGCCACCGAGTGACATCACCACACAGGACTGTACTGACAGGAGTGACAGCGCCACCTAGTGACATCACCACACAGGTCTGTACTGACAGGAGTGACAGCGCCATCTAGTGACATCACCACACAGGACTGTACTGACAGGAGTGACAGCGCCATCTAGTGACATCACCACACAGGTCTGTACTGACAGGAGTGACAGCGCCACCGAGTGACATCACCACACAGGTCTGTACTGACAGGAGTGACAGCGCCACCGAGTGACATCACCACACAGGTCTGCACGGACAGGAGTGACAGCGCCACCGAGTGACATCACCACACAGGTCTGTACTGACAGGAGTGACAGCGCCATCTAGTGACATCACCACACAGGACTGTACTGACAGGAGTGACAGCGCCACCTAGTGACATCACCACACAGGACTGTACTGACAGGAGTGACAGCGCCACCGAGTGACATCACCACACAGGACTGTACTGACAGGAGTGACAGCGCCACCTAGTGACATCACCACACAGGTCTGTACTGACAGGAGTGACAGCGCCACCTAGTGACATCACCACACAGGACTGTACTGACAGGAGTGACAGCGCCACCTAGTGACATCACCACACAGGACTGTACTGACAGGAGTGACAGCGCCACCGAGTGACATCACCACACAGGACTGTACTGACAGGAGTGACAGCACCACCTAGTGACATCACCACACAGGACTGTACTGACAGGAGTGACAGCGCCACCTAGTGACATCACCACACAGGACTGTACTGACAGGAGTGACAGCGCCACCTAGTGACATCACCACACAGGACTGTACTGACAGGAGTGACAGCGCCACCGAGTGACATCACCACACAGGACTGTACTGACAGGAGTGACAGCGCCACCTAGTGACATCACCACACAGGTCTGTACTGACAGGAGTGATAGCGCCATCTAGTGACATCACCACACAGGACTGTACTGACAGGAGTGACAGCGCCACCTAGTGACATCACCACACAGGACTGTACTGACAGGAGTGACAGCGCCACCGAGTGACATCACCACACAGGACTGTACTGACAGGAGTGACAGCGCCACCTAGTGACATCACCACACAGGTCTGTACTGACAGGAGTGACAGCGCCACCTAGTGACATCACCACACAGGACTGTACTGACAGGAGTGACAGCGCCACCGAGTGACATCACCACACAGGACTGTACTGACAGGAGTGACAGCGCCACCGAGTGACATCACCACACAGGACTGTACTGACAGGAGTGACAGCGCCATCTAGTGACATCACCACACAGGTCTGTACTGACAGGAGTGACAGCACCACCTAGTGACATCACCACACAGGACTGTACTGACAGGAGTGACAGCGCCATCTAGTGACATCACCACACAGGTCTGTACTGACAGGAGTGACAGCACCACCTAGTGACATCACCACACAGGACTGTACTGACAGGAGTGACAGCGCCATCTAGTGACATCACCACACAGGTCTGTACTGACAGGAGTGACAGCACCACCTAGTGACATCACCACACAGGACTGTACTGACAGGAGTGACAGCGCCACCGAGTGACATCACCACACAGGACTGTACTGACAGGAGTGACAGCGCCATCTAGTGACATCACCACACAGGACTGTACTGACAGGAGTGACAGCGCCACCTAGTGACATCACCACACAGGACTGTACTGACAGGAGTGACAGCGCCATCTAGTGACATCACCACACAGGTCTGTACTGACAGGAGTGACAGCGCCACCTAGTGACATCACCACACAGGACTGTACTGACAGGAGTGACAGCGCCATCTAGTGACATCACCACACAGGACTGTACTGACAGGAGTGACAGCGCCACCGAGTGACATCACCACACAGGTCTGTACTGACAGGAGTGACAGCGCCACCTAGTGACATCACCACACAGGTCTGTACTGACAGGAGTGACAGCGCCATCTAGTGACATCACCACACAGGTCTGTACTGACAGGAGTGACAGCGCCATCTAGTGACATCACCACACAGGACTGTACTGACAGGAGTGACAGCGCCACCGAGTGACATCACCACACACTGGACTGTACTGACAGGAGTGACAGCGCCACCTAGTGACATCACCACACAGGACTGTACTGACAGGAGTGACAGCGCCATCTAGTGACATCACCACACAGGACTGTACTGACAGGAGTGACAGCGCCATCTAGTGACATCTCCACACAGGTCTGTACTGATAAGAGTGACAGCGCCACCTAGTGACATCACCACACACTGGACTGTACTGACAGGAGTGACAGCGCCATCTAGTGACATCTCCACACAGGTCTGTACTGATAAGAGTGACAGCGCCATCTAGTGACATCACCACACAGGACTGTACTGACAGGAGTGACAGCGCCATCTAGTGACATCACCACACAGGACTGTACTGACAGGAGTGACAGCGCCACCGAGTGACATCACCACACACTGGACTGTACTGACAGGAGTGACAGCGCCATCTAGTGACATCACCACACAGGTCTGTACTGACAGGAGTGACAGCGCCATCTAGTGACATCTCCACACAGGTCTGTACTGATAAGAGTGACAGCGCCATCTAGTGACATCACCACACTGGTCTGTACTGACAGGAGTGACAGCGCCATCTAGTGACATCACCACACAGGTCTGTACTGACAGGAGTGACAGCGCCATCTAGTGACATCACCACACTGGACTGTACTGACAGGAGTGATAGCGCCATCTAGTGACATCACCACACAGGACTGTACTGATAAGAGTGACAGCGCCATCTAGTGACATCACCACACAGGACTGTACTGACAGGAGTGACAGCGCCATCTAGTGACATCACCACACAGGACTGTACTGACAGGAGTGACAGCGCCATCTAGTGACATCACCACACAGGTCTGTACTGAGAGGAGTGATAGCGCCATCTAGTGACATCACCACACAGGACTGTACTGACAGGAGTGACAGCGCCATCTAGTGACATCACCACACTGGACTGTACTGACAGGAGTGACAGCGCCATCTAGTGACATCACCACACAGGACTGTACTGACAGGAGTGACAGCGCCATCTAGTGACATCACCACACAGGACTGTACTGACAGGAGTGACAGCGCCACCTAGTGACATCACCACACTGGTCTGTACTGACAGGAGTGACAGCGCCACTGAGTGACATCACCACACAGGACTGTACTGACAGGAGTGACAGCGCCATCTAGTGACATCACCACACTGGACTGTACTGAGAGGAGTGATAGCGCCATCTAGTGACATCTCCACACAGGACTGTACTGACAGGAGTGACAGCGCCATCTAGTGACATCACCACACAGGTCTGTACTGACAGGAGTGACAGCGCCATCTAGTGACATCACCACACAGGTCTGTACTGACAGGAGTGACAGCGCCATCTAGTGACATCACCACACAGGACTGTACTGAGAGGAGTGACAGCGCCATCTAGTGACATCACCACACAGGACTGTACTGACAGGAGTGACAGCGCCATCTAGTGACATCACCACACTGGACTGTACTGACAGGAGTGACAGCGCCATCTAGTGACATCACCACACAGGTCTGTACTGACAGGAGTGACAGCGCCATCTAGTGACATCACCACACAGGTCTGTACTGAGAGGAGTGATAGCGCCATCTAGTGACATCACCACACAGGACTGTACTGACAGGAGTGACAGCGCCATCTAGTGACATCACCACACAGGACTGTACTGACAGGAGTGACAGCGCCACCTAGTGACATCACCACACTGGACTGTACTGACAGGAGTGACAGCGCCATCTAGTGACATCACCACACAGTACTGTACTGACAGGAGTGACAGCGCCACCTAGTGACATCACCACACAGGACTGTACTGACAGGAGTGACAGCGCCACCTAGTGACATCACCACACAGGACTGTACTGACAGGAGTGACAGCGCCATCTAGTGACATCACCACACAGTACTGTACTGACAGGAGTGACAGCGCCACCTAGTGACATCACCACACAGGACTGTACTGACAGGAGTGACAGCGCCACCTAGTGACATCACCACACAGGACTGTACTGACAGGAGTGACAGCGCCACCTAGTGACATCACCACACAGGACTGTACTGACAGGAGTGACAGCGCCACCTAGTGACATCACCACACAGGACTGTACTGACAGGAGTGATAGCGCCATCTAGTGACATCACCACACTGGACTGTACTGACAGGAGTGACAGCGCCACCTAGTGACATCACCACACAGGACTGTACTGACAGGAGTGATAGCGCCATCTAGTGACATCACCACACTGGACTGTACTGACAGGAGTGACAGCGCCATCTAGTGACATCACCACACAGGACTGTACTGACAGGAGTGACAGCGCCATCTAGTGACATCACTGTACATGACTATACTGATAAGAGTGACAGCGCCACCTAGTGACATCACCACACAGGACTGTACTGACAGGAGTGATAGCGCCACCTAGTGACATCACCACACAGGTCTGTACTGACAGGAGTGACAGCGCCATCTAGTGACATCACCACACAGGACTGTACTGACAGGAGTGATAGCGCCATCTAGTGACATCACCACACTGGACTGTACTGACAGGAGTGACAGCGCCATCTAGTGACATCACCACACAGGTCTGTACTGACAGGAGTGACAGCGCCATCTAGTGACATCACCACACAGGTCTGTACTGACAGGAGTGACAGCGCCATCTAGTGACATCACCACACAGGTCTGTACTGACAGGAGTGACAGCGCCACCTAGTGACATCACCACACAGGACTGTACTGACAGGAGTGACAGCGCCATCTAGTGACATCACCACACAGGACTGTACTGACAGGAGTGACAGCGCCATCTAGTGACATCACCACACAGGTCTGTACTGACAGGAGTGACAGCGCCATCTAGTGACATCACCACACAGGACTGTACTGACAGGAGTGACAGCGCCATCTAGTGACATCACCACACAGGACTGTACTGACAGGAGTGACAGCGCCACTGAGTGACATCACCACACAGGACTGTACTGACAGGAGTGACAGCGCCACCTAGTGACATCACCACACTGGACTGTACTGATAAGAGTGACAGCGCCATCTAGTGACATCACCACACAGGTCTGTACTGACAGGAGTGACAGCGCCACCGAGTGACATCACCACACAGGTCTGTACTGACAGGAGTGACAGCGCCACCTAGTGACATCACCACACAGGACTGTACTGACAGGAGTGACAGCGCCATCTAGTGACATCACCACAGGACTGTACTGACAGGAGTGACAGCGACATCTAGTGACATCACCACACAGGACTGTACTGACAGGAGTGACAGCGACATCTAGTGACATCACCACACAGGACTGTACTGACAGGAGTGACAGCGCCACCTAGTGACATCACCACACAGGACTGTACTGACAGGAGTGACAGCGCCACCTAGTGACATCACCACACAGGACTGTACTGACAGGAGTGACAGCGCCATCTAGTGACATCACCACACTGGACTGTACTGACAGGAGTGACAGCGCCATCTAGTGACATCACCACACTGGACTGTACTGACAGGAGTGACAGCGCCATCTAGTGACATCACCACACAGGTCTGTACTGACAGGAGTGACAGCGCCATCTAGTGACATCACCACACAGGTCTGTACTGACAGGAGTGACAGCGCCACCTAGTGACATCACCACACAGGACTGTACTGACAGGAGTGACAGCGCCACCTAGTGACATCACCACACAGGACTGTACTGACAGGAGTGACAGCGCCACCGAGTGACATCACCACACAGGTCTGTACTGACAGGAGTGACAGCGCCACCTAGTGACATCACCACACAGGACTGTACTGACAGGAGTGACAGCGCCATCTAGTGACATCACCACACAGGTCTGTACTGACAGGAGTGACAGCGCCACCTAGTGACATCACCACACAGGACTGTACTGACAGGAGTGACAGCGCCACCTAGTGACATCACCACACAGGTCTGTACTGACAGGAGTGACAGCGCCATCTAGTGACATCACCACACTGCTCTGTACTGACAGGAGTGACAGCGCCATCTAGTGACATCACCACACAGGTCTGTACTGACAGGAGTGACAGCGCCACCTAGTGACATCACCACACAGGACTGTACTGACAGGAGTGACAGCGCCATCTAGTGACATCACCACACTGCTCTGTACTGACAGGAGTGACAGCGCCATCTAGTGACATCACCACACAGGACTGTACTGACAGGAGTGACAGCGCCATCTAGTGACATCACCACACAGGTCTGTACTGACAGGAGTGACAGCGCCATCTAGTGACATCACCACACAGGACTGTACTGACAGGAGTGACAGCGCCACCTAGTGACATCACCACACTGGACTGTACTGACAGGAGTGACAGCGCCACCTAGTGACATCACCACACTGGACTGTACTGACAGGAGTGACAGCGCCATCTAGTGACATCACCACACTGGACTGTACTGACAGGAGTGACAGCGCCACCTAGTGACATCACCACACAGGACTGTACTGACAGGAGTGACAGCGCCATCTAGTGACATCACCACACAGGTCTGTACTGACAGGAGTGACAGCGCCACGGAGTGACATCACCACACAGGACTGTACTGACAGGAGTGACAGCGCCACCTAGTGACATCACCACACTGGACTGTACTGACAGGAGTGACAGCGCCATCTAGTGACATCACCACACTGGACTGTACTGACAGGAGTGACAGCGCCACCTAGTGACATCACCACACTGGACTGTACTGACAGGAGTGACAGCGCCACGGAGTGACATCACCACACTGGACTGTACTGACAGGAGTGACAGCGCCACCTAGTGACATCACCACACTGGACTGTACTGACAGGAGTGACAGCGCCATCTAGTGACATCACCACACTGGACTGTACTGACAGGAGTGACAGCGCCATCTAGTGACATCACCACACAGGTCTGTACTGACAGGAGTGACAGCGCCATCTAGTGACATCACCACACTGGACTGTACTGACAGGAGTGACAGCGCCATCTAGTGACATCACCACACTGGACTGTACTGACAGGAGTGACAGCGCCATCTAGTGACATCACCACACTGCTCTGTACTGACAGGAGTGACAGCGCCATCTAGTGACATCACCACACAGGTCTGTACTGACAGGAGTGACAGCGCCATCTAGTGACATCACCACACTGGACTGTACTGACAGGAGTGACAGCGCCATCTAGTGACATCACCACACAGGACTGTACTGACAGGAGTGACAGCGCCACCTAGTGACATCACCACACAGGACTGTACTGACAGGAGTGACAGCGCCATCTAGTGACATCACCACACAGGACTGTACTGACAGGAGTGACAGCGCCACCTAGTGACATCACCACACAGGTCTGTACTGACAGGAGTGACAGCGCCACCTAGTGACATCACCACACAGGTCTGTACTGACAGGAGTGACAGCGCCATCTAGTGACATCACCACACAGGACTGTACTGACAGGAGTGACAGCGCCATCTAGTGACATCACCACACTGGACTGTACTGACAGGAGTGACAGCGCCATCTAGTGACATCACCACACAGGACTGTACTGACAGGAGTGACAGCGCCACCTAGTGACATCACTGTACATGACTATACTGATAAGAGTGACAGCGCCACCTAGTGACATCACTGTACATGACTATACTGATAAGAGTGACAGCGCCACCTAGTGACATCACTGTACATGACTATACTGATAAGAGTGACAGCGCCATCTAGTGACATCACTGTACATGACTATACTGATAAGAGTGACAGCGCCATCTAGTGACATCACTGTACATGACTATACTGGTAAGAGTGACAGCGCCACCTAGTGACATCACTGTACATGACTATACTGATAAGAGTGACAGCGCCACCTAGTGACATCACTGTACATGACTATACTGATAAGAGTGACAGCGCCATCTAGTGACATCACTGTACATGACTATACTGATAAGAGTGACAGCGCCACCTAGTGACATCACTGTACATGACTATACTGGTAAGAGTGACAGCGCCACCTAGTGACATCACTGTACATGACTATACTGATAAGAGTGACAGCGCCACCTAGTGACATCACTGTACATGACTATACTGGTAAGAGTGACAGCGCCACCTAGTGACATCACTGTACATGACTATACTGGTAAGAGTGACAGCGCCACCTAGTGACATCACTGTACATGACTATACTGGTAAGAGTGACAGCGCCACCTAGTGACATCACTGTACATGACTATACTGATAAGAGTGACAGCGCCACCTAGTGACATCACTGTACATGACTATACTGGTAAGAGTGACAGCGCCACCTAGTGACATCACTGTACATGACTATACTGATAAGAGTGACAGCGCCACCTAGTGACATCACTGTACATGACTATACTGGTAAGAGTGACAGCGCCACCTAGTGACATCACTGTACATGACTATACTGATAAGAGTGACAGCGCCACCTAGTGACATCACTGTACATGACTATACTGGTAAGAGTGACAGCGCCACCTAGTGACATCACTGTACATGACTATACTGATAAGAGTGACTGTGCTATAGTGCTGGATTCTTTACCCTGCATTGCATAAATCAAACACATCTGACAGAGCTTCCAGTGGTGCTGTGAGAGCGAGGCCTGCCGTGCACAGAGCCTCATGGAGAGAACCGTGGAAGCGGTCCTAGAGTCTCAAGAAGGTGGCCTGTGTGGCTACAAGCCCAGTAGTGCGGAGAGTGGTCACCCAGGCTGGGTGTGCCACATACGGTGGTGTCACGATATTGTATGAAATATATAAGTTTAGTTTCTCTTGTTAGCCCAAGCTGTGGGCTAAACCCCCCCCCTCCTTCCCTTTCACTCAGGCAAGAGCTTGCCTTGTCAATGCATGTGGGGGAGTTTTATTGAAGAAAGGTATTTACGACTGGCATAGCTGCAGTGGAAAGTTGAGCTAGCTAAAACCGGTCTGATTCCCTTCTGTAAATGCAAGAAGTCCTTTGTTCTAATATTGTAAGATATTGGGCCAACAACGTGGGCTAAGAAATACATATTGCTAACGTCCATCGGTGGATCGGTCCGCCCCTCTAAACATGAGCTTCTAACTCCATCAGGTAAAAAGTAGGGATTTCTCTGTAATTATGCATCACCAATAGGACATATTTGATCTCATTAGAATGCCAATGTTAATACGAGATGAATGCTGGGTTTGTTATGACTATGACATGTTCTGTAGCGGAGTTACAGGCATTAGGCAAATTTAGGTTAAATTTAGTTACACTGAAGAGATAGGAGGGTCTGGGAAAACCAGCCCTTTTTGTGATGTCATCAGGATGAGCTATAAGTCTGCTAGGCACCCCAGTATGCAGTCTGTCTGCTGGAGCCTATGTGAGTCTGACTTGAAGAGCTGTTCCTAACCAGAGTCCTAATGCATTGGGACATATGGAACTAGCCTGGTTGCCTGCAATGCTCTGAACACATGTAAGTGTTTTCTCATTTAACCCCTGTTATTTTTATAATTACCTTGTACATATTTTCAATTGTCTCATATTGCAACATCTTTATATAACTGTTTATAAACACTGCCTGAAACCTTTGATGGGGTATATTATTTAATACTAGATTCGTTCTTCCTGTCCTAAACTGTACCCTAAGTCTTTTGAAGGGAATTACACTACTGTTATTGTTGTGTTGGGTTAGCTTCGGACCCGTTTAATCGAAGCTGGTGGCAGCGAGAGTGTGCTGACTGTTGAGTGATGCGGTAGCGACTGCGGCGTTGATAATTATTGTTCCTGCCTGAGTGGGAGTAGTTATCGCGTCGCTGCAGCGTGCCCAATAGCCAGTACATAGCAGGCAGCCTTTCCGGCGACTAATTACCCAGGGTGCAGTACCTCATCTGACCTGAGAGTAAGGGGGCGCCAGAGAGCTGCAAGTGTTAAGTGGAACTGTAAGCGGGATATACATAAATCCCTGCAGTTCGTGGTATATTGTAGAGCAGTGGGATACCTACAATAAGACCCTGCTGTAAACTAAGAGGTCAATAGCCTTGTGTGTGTTTTCTCATCACATTGTGGAGTGGAGGGATAACTAAGATAAGCCCCCCTGCACATGTGATAGCCATCTGTTGGCCTAAAGTCACCTCAATCCGTGACGTGGGGGTGACAGTCACGGTGGGAATCCTGACAAATGGAAAGTTCAAAAACCATATATCTTTGGAACAAGTCCTGCAATTGTGCTACATGTAAAGTACAGACTCTTCGATATGAGACGTCGCTGCATAAAACTGGGGTGAACGCTGTTGGGGAGCCAGTGTTTGCTTACTACCGGCAATACAGGGGGCGACTGTCAATCTGGATTATTTGACCTGTTGCCCCCTCTGTACACTATTAGGTATGATAGCGCCACCACAGGTGTAACAGTGTGGTAGGTAACTGCGTAGTATAGTCTATGTCCCCATAGTGACTGCACAGTATAGTCTATGTCCCCATAGTGACTGCACAAAATAGTCTATGTGCCCATAGTGACTGCACAAAATAGTCTATGTCTCCATAGTGACAGCACAGTATAGTCTATGTCTCCATAGTGACAGCACAGTATAGTCTATGTCCCCATAGTGACAGCACACTGTAGTCTATGTCCCCATAGTGACAGCAAAGTATAGTCTATGTCCTCATAGTGACTGCACAGTATAGTCTATGTCCCCATAGTGACTGCACAAAATAGTCTATGTCTCCATAGTGACAGCACAGTATAGTCTATGTCCCCATAGTGACTGCACAGTATAGTCTATGTCCCCATAGTGACTGCACAGTATAGTCTATGTCCCCATAGTGACTGCACAGTATAGTCTATGTCCCCATAGTGACTGCACAGTATAGTCTATGTCCCCATAGTGACTGCACAGTATAGTCTATGTCCCCATAGTGACTGCACAGTATAGTCTATGTCCCCATAGTGACTGCACAAAATAGTCTATGTGCCCATAGTGACAGCACAGTATAGTCTATGTCCCCATAGTGACAGCACAGTATAGTCTATGTGCCCATAGTGACAGCACAGTATAGCCTATGTCCCCATAGTGACAGCACAGTATAGTCTATGTCCTCATAGTGACAGCACAGTATAGTCTATGTCCTCATAGTGACAGCACACTGTAGTCTATGTCCCCATAGTGACAGCACAGTATAGTCTATGTCCTCATAGTGACAGCACAGTATAGCCTATGTCCCCATAGTGACTGCACAGTATAGTCTATGTCCCCATAGTGACTGCACAAAATAGTCTATGTCCCCATAGTGACAGCACAGTATAGTCTATGTCCCCATAGTGACAGCACAGTATAGTCTATGTCCCCATAGTGACAGCACAGTATAGTCTATGTCTCCATAGTGACAGCACAGTATAGTCTATGTCCCCATAGTGACAGCACAGTATAGTCTATGTCCCCATAGTGACTGCACAAAATAGTCTATGTCCCCATAGTGACAGCACAGTATAGTCTATGTCCCCATAGTGACTGCACAGTATAGCCTATGTCCCCATAGTGACAGCACAGTATAGTCTATGTCTCCATAGTGACAGCACAGTATAGTCTATGTCCCCATAGTGACAGCACAGTATAGCCTATGTCCCCATAGTGACAGCACAGTATAGTCTATGTCCCCATAGTGACAGCACACTGTAGCCTATGTCCTCATAGTGACAGCACAGTATAGTCTATGTCCCCATAGTGACTGCACAAAATAGTCTATGTCCCCATAGTGACAGCACAGTATAGTCTATGTCCCCATAGTGACAGCACAGTATAGTCTATGTCCCCATAGTGACAGCACAGTATAGTCTATGTCCCCATAGTGACTGCACAAAATAGTCTATGTCCCCATAGTGACAGCACAGTATAGTCTATGTCCCCATAGTGACAGCACAGTATAGTCTATGTCCTCATAGTGACAGCACAGTATAGTCTATGTCCCCATAGTGACAGCACAGTATAGTCTATGTCCCCATAGTGACTGCACAAAATAGTCTATGTCCCCATAGTGACAGCACAGTATAGTCTATGTCCCCATAGTGACAGCACAGTATAGTCTATGTCCCCATAGTGACAGCACAGTATAGTCTATGTCCTCATAGTGACAGCACAGTATAGTCTATGTCCTCATAGTGACAGCACAGTATAGTCTATGTCCCCATAGTGACAGCACAGTATAGTCTATGTCCCCATAGTGACTGCACAAAATAGTCTATGTCCCCATAGTGACAGCACAGTATAGTCTATGTCCCCATAGTGACAGCACAGTATAGTCTATGTCCCCATAGTGACAGCACAGTATAGTCTATGTCCCCATAGTGACAGCACAGTATAGTCTATGTCCTCATAGTGACAGCACACTGTAGTCTATGTCCCCATAGTGACAGCACAGTATAGTCTATGTCCTCATAGTGACAGCACAGTATAGTCTATGTCCCCATAGTGACAGCACAGTATAGTCTATGTCTCCATAGTGACAGCACAGTATAGTCTATGTCCTCATAGTGACAGCACAGTATAGTCTATGTCTCCATAGTGACAGCACAGTATAGCCTATGTCCTCATAGTGACAGCACAGTATAGTCTATGTCCCCATAGTGACAGCACAGTATAGTCTATGTCCCCATAGTGACAGCACAGTATAGTCTATGTCCCCATAGTGACAGCACAGTATAGTCTATGTCCCCATAGTGACAGCACAGTATAGCCTATGTCCTCATAGTGACAGCACACTGTAGTCTATGTCCCCATAGTGACAGCACACTGTAGTCTATGTCCCCATAGTGACAGCACAGTATAGCCTATGTCCCCATAGTGACAGCACACTGTAGTCTATGTCCCCATAGTGACAGCACAGTATAGTCTATGTCCTCATAGTGACAGCACAGTATAGCCTATGTCCCCATAGTGACAGCACAGTATAGTCTATGTCTCCATAGTGACAGCACAGTATAGTCTATGTCCTCATAGTGACAGCACAGTATAGCCCATGTCTCCATAGTGACAGCACAGTATAGTCTATGTCCTCATAGTGACTGCACACTGTAGTCTGTCCCCATAGTGACAGCACAGTATAGTCTATGTCCCCATAGTGACAGCACAGTATAGCCTATGTCTCCATAGTGACAGCACAGTATAGTCTATGTCTCCATAGTGACAGCACAGTATAGTCTATGTCTCCATAGTGACAGCACAGTATAGTCTATGTCCCCATAGTGACAGCACAGTATAGTCTATGTCTCCATAGTGACAGCACAGTATAGTCTATGTCTCCATAGTGACAGCACAGTATAGCCTATGTCCCCATAGTGACAGCACAGTATAGCCTATGTCTCCATAGTGACAGCACAGTATAGTCTATGTCTCCATAGTGACAGCACAGTATAGTCTATGTCCTCATAGTGACAGCACAGTATAGTCTATGTCTCCATAGTGACAGCACAGTATAGTCTATGTCCCCATAGTGACAGCACAGTATAGTCTATGTCTCCATAGTGACAGCACAGTATGGTCTATGTCCTCATAGTGACAGCACAGTTTAGCCTATGTCTCCATAGTGACAGCACAGTATAGTTTATGTCTCCATAGTGACAGCACAGTATAGTCTATGTCCTCATAGTGACAGCACAGTATAGTCTATGTCCCCATAGTGACAGCGCACTATAGTCTATGTCCCCATAGTGACAGCGCACTATACTCCAATCACATGGAAATCAAAAGAACAAATCCTCTCACCAGGGAGATTCTCCCACTAATATTTCCAGAAAACTCTGCAGAGGCTCGAACCCATTCCCCATCTGAGGACAACTCCTGCAGTAAGCTGGAACATTGCATCCTGGAAAACAGAGATTCAAGAATCACTCCATGACAGTGGTCAGGAGAACAGCCGAAATATCAACCTATGACTACTGCCAACCCGCCGGGGAACCAAGCGTGAGAGGTCGTCACAACAAGACCAGACACCAGATCACTGACGTCCAGTGTTTGCATGTTCTTAGATAGAATGGGAGCAGAAAGCTACTGCCAGACTACTCTACCCTCCAGACTCCTCCTGCTCCAGACTACTCCATCCTCCTGCTCCAGACTACTCTGTACCCTCCAGACTCCTCCATCCTCCTGCTCCAGACTACTCTGTACTCTCCAGACTCCTCCATCCTCCTGCTCCAGACTACTCGGTACTGTCCATCCTCCTGCTCCAGACTACTCTGTACTCTCCAGACCCTCCATCCTCCTGCTCCAGACTACTCTGTACCCTCCAGACTCCTCCTGCTCCAGACTACTCTGTACTCTTCAGACTCCTCTATCCTCCTGCTCCAGACTACTCTGTACTTTCCAGACTACTCCATCCTCCTGCTCCAGACGCGTCCATCACTGCACAGTACCACTCCTCCTGTCCTGTATATATACACTGCACAGTACCACTCCTCCTTTATATATACACTGCACAGTACCACTCCTCCTGTATATACCCACGACCACCCGCCACCATGCCCCATCACTCACCTTGAGCCGTTGCTGTAGTGAATCACCAGTGATCGCCCGAGGATGGAGTGTGGCCCAGACAGCGGGAAGTTCATGTCTGTGTACTGTTTGGTTACATTTTCGTGGTCATGTAAAGACCCCCTACGACCACTGACATCCCCCACCTCATACTCGTCATCTGTTCCATCACCCGCTGGTGGAGATGTGGACATGTCTATTCTAAATGGATTAAAGTGGCCTCTGATTAGAGCGCTTGAACATGGATTGTCTAGAGCTCCATTCACTGGAAGAAGATGGATGTGGAACCCCCCAGCGAGGTTCTGTAGACCACTGAAACTAATCTGAACTGAGGTTGGGTCAAATTCAGAGGCTTGTGAAGCTTGCAGTTCCCCCTGAGCATTGCCGCCACCAAACCAGGCGCCCGTCCGTGCTTCTTTTATGCGCTGAAGGAGGATGTTGGCACAGGCCACACGTGTTGTCGTGCCATCTGCTCCATGAACAACCAAAGATCGGCCAATGATGGAGTTTGAACCACCAAGTGATGATGATGTGTCAGTAAAAACGTATCTGGCTGGACTGGATGTATAGAAGGAGATGGGTTGGTGTTTGGAGGCATAGTCTCCCGCCTCACACCTCAGAGGGTGCTGTGATCTGCACTGGTCACTGTAGTCCTGGTTGACAGGTACATTGTATGGGTTGAAGTGCCCCCCAGCGTTAGCACAGATTTCAGACTCTGTGAGGAGAGGATTGTTATGAATATGCCAATTATGACCCCGACTGGCACTGTCAGAACCATGAGAAAGCTCCACATAGATAGAGAGGTCACCATAAGGATCATTCAAGGCCTGCTGGAACATGACTCTACCCATCACTCCTTTCCGAAAGACCACTGTGGCTCTTAGGGTTTCTGCTTCTGGTTGTATGGTGCCACAGGCACATGCTTTGCCACCCATCTCTGATAGAACCATGGAGCGGCCAAGGATACTGTGATTTCCGAACATTGGCAGATTTTGGTCAACTAGAGAATCCATAACCTTATCTTGACCTTGAATTGTTCCATGACGGCCGCTCAAGTTACCCATCGGCCAGGAGTTGTGACCACTTGAAGCAGATGTAAACTGACTGTTGATATCCAAGGGATTCCAGAGATTCCCGGTGCTTGCTGTGGTGCATACGTCTTGCTTGGGTATCTGCCATGGAAGTATGGGAAGGGAATGAATTCCGTAGTGGAAAGTGCGCCCGAGGAGGCCCCATAGTTTGACAGATACTTGGGTTGGGTGGAAAGGAGACTCCTGCCTGAATGTAAAGCTCCCATTCACTCCGAGCATGCTGATAGGTGCAGATGACACTTTCGGGGTCATGTTCCTTATCTCTGCGCACACCCATCGCTCATTATACTTTACCAGAAGGAATGGCATCATGGTGACATCACTCAGTTCTACTCGGCTCTTGATAAACTCTTGGCCACTGCCAAGTCTAACACTGCCAAAAATATGAGCAGCATCTATACGGCACGAACTGGAGAACAGCATCGAGGCATTGGCTGTAGGAATCTCCTCCAGCATGGCCAAATCCAGCACGGCCAAGATCTTGTTGTCTGCCAGTGACTGGAGGAAGGTTGCCTGGCCGATGATGAAGGACTGGAGCTTGGCTTGCCACGTGCGCTGGGACTCACCCAGGAGATTGGCACATGTCCTAAGGCCACAGGATTGCAGAGCCAGCGATCGGCCGTCCCATCTCATCTGTCTGTTTATGACCATTTGTCCGGCTCCAGGCATAGTGAGATTGTATTGAGAGCTACCAAGGATCTTCTCATCACAGGGATCACGCGATGCCCCATACACCACCGGAAACTCATGGATGGAAATGTGGACAGAGCCACATGTGCCGGTCAGGTTGGTGTGGACTATCCTGGTGTCGGTGGTTATTGAGATGGTACCGGCTATGCCCATCATGTTGATTTGAGCTGTTAAATCTCGCTGGGACTCAGAGCCTGAAAAAAAAGTGACGGAAAACGATAAGATTAGTGATCCAGGCCTGACTACAAAGTGTTTACACCGGGATTACACATTCACCAGGGTCTGAATTCTGGTCACCCTCGTAGTGGACAGGTCACGCTTATTTATTACCCCGCACCCATCAAGTTAATTATGGCTTCATTCTTCTCATCCCCTGGACCATTGACTGGCATTGGGCACTCACCGGGCAGCATCATGGCAGCGATCAGCAGGAGCAGCATTCTGGGCACCGGTGCTCCTCGCTCCCTAGATGAAGATGTGACAAGTTCTGCTGCACCAAGAGCACAAGCTCCACCGCTCCTTACACTCATCCACTCAACGAGCTGATGGGCAGTGTCCACGAAAGCAGGATTAACCATTGCTGGTCTGCAGACTAGGAAATGAGTGTTGTCAAGAGGAGTGTCCATCACTTCAACCGATCCATCACCTGCTCTGAAGAAGAGCGAGCGATCTATGGCAGCGGTGCCACCTGCAGATATGGAGAAGAGCGAGCGATCTATGGCAGCGGTGCCACCTGCAAATATGGAGAAGAGCGAGCGATCTATGGCAGCGGTGCCACCTGCAGATATGGAGAAGAGCGAGCGATCTATGGCAGCGGTGCCACCTGCAAATATGGAGAAGAGCGAGCGATCTATGGCAGCGGTGCCACCTGCAAATATGGAGAAGAGCGAGCGATCTATGGCAGCGGTGCTACCTGCAGATATAGAGAAGAGCGAGCGATCTATGGCAGCGGTGCCACCTGCAAATATGGAGAAGAGCGAGCGATCTATGGCAGCGGTGCCACCTGCAAATATGGAGAAGAGCGAGCGATCTATGGCAGCGGTGCCACCTGCAGATATGGAGAAGAGCGAGCGATCTATGGCAGCGGTGCCACCTGCAAATATGGAGAAGAGCGAGCGATCTATGGCAGCGGTGCCACCTGCAGATATGGAGAAGAGCGAGCGATCTATGACAGCGGTGCTACCTGCAGATATGGAGAAGAGCGAGCGATCTATGACAGCGGTGCTACCTGCAGATATAGAGAAGAGCGAGCGATCTATGACAGCGGTGCTACCTGCAGATATGGAGAAGAGCGAGCGATCTATGGCAGCGGTGCTACCTGCAGATATAGAGAAGAGCGAGCGATCTATGGCAGCGGTGCCACCTGCAGATATGGAGAAGAGAGAGCGATCTATGGCAGCGGTGCGACCTGCAGATATGGGGAAGAGCGAGCGATCTATGGCAGCGGTGCGACCTGCAGATATGGGGAAGAGCGAGCGATCTATGGCAGCGGTGCTACCTGCAGATATGGAGAAGAGCGAGCGATCTATGGCAGCGGTGCTACCTGCAGATAAGGGGAAGAGCGAGCGATCTATGGCAGCGGTGCCACCTGCAGATATGGAAAAGAGCGAGCGATCTATGGCAGCGGTGCCACCTGCAGATATGGAGAAGAGCGAGCGATCTATGGCAGCAGTGCCACCTGCAGATATGGAGAAGAGCGAGCGATCTATGGCAGCGGTGCCACCTGCAAATATGGGGAAGAGCGAGCGATCTATGGCAGCGGTGCCACCTGCAGATATGGAGAAGAGCGAGCGATCTATGGCAGCGGTGCCACCTGCAGATATGGAGAAGAGCGAGCGATCTATGACAGCGGTGCTACCTGCAGATATGGAGAAGAGCGAGCGATCTATGGCAGCGGTGCTACCTGCAGATATAGAGAAGAGCGAGCGATCTATGGCAGCGGTGCCACCTGCAGATATGGAGAAGAGCGAGCGATCTATGACAGCGGTGTTACCTGCAGATATGGAGAAGAGCGAGCGATCTATGGCAGCGGTGCTACCTGCAGATATGGGGAAGAGCGAGCGATCTATGGCAGCGGTGCTACCTGCAGATATGGAGAAGAGCGAGCGATCTATGGCAGCGGTGCTACCTGCAGATATGGAGAAGAGCGAGCGATCTATGGCAGCGGTGCTACCTGCAGATATGGGGAAGAGCGAGCGATCTATGGCAGCGGTGCTACCTGCAGATATGGAGAAGAGCGAGCGATCTATGGCAGCGGTGCTACCTGCAGATATGGAGAAGAGCGAGCGATCTATGGCAGCGGTGCCACCTGCAGATATGGAGAAGAGCGAGCGATCTATGGCAGCGGTGCCACCTGCAGATATGGAGAAGAGCGAGCGATCTATGGCAGCGGTGCCACCTGCAGATATGGGGAAGAGAGAGCGATCTATGGCAGCGGTGCGACCTGCAGATATGGAGAAGAGCAAGCGATCTATGGCAGCGGTGCCACCTGCTGATATGGAGAAGAGCGAGCGATCTATGGCAGCGGTGCCACCTGCAGATATGGAGAAGAGCGAGCGATCTATGGCAGCGGTGTTACCTGCAGATATGGAGAAGAGCGAGCGATCTATGACAGCGGTGCCACCTGCAGATATAGAGAAGAGCGAGCGATCTATGGCAGCGGTGCCACCTGCAGATATGGAGAAGAGCGAGCGATCTATGGCAGCGGTGTTACCTGCAGATATGGAGAAGAGCGAGCGATCTATGACAGCGGTGCTACCTGCAGATATAGAGAAGAGCGAGCGATCTATGGCAGCGGTGCCACCTGCAAATATGGAGAAGAGCGAGCGATCTATGGCAGCGGTGCTACCTGCAGATATGGAGAAGAGCGAGCGATCTATGGCAGCGGTGCCACCTGCAGATATGGAGAAGAGCGAGCGATCTATGGCAGCGGTGCCACCTGCAGATATGGAGAAGAGCGAGCGATCTATGGCAGCGGTGCCACCTGCAGATATGGGGAAGAGAGAGCGATCTATGGCAGCGGTGCGACCTGCAGATATGGAGAAGAGCAAGCGATCTATGGCAGCGGTGCCACCTGCTGATATGGAGAAGAGCGAGCGATCTATGGCAGCGGTGCCACCTGCAGATATGGAGAAGAGCGAGCGATCTATGGCAGCGGTGTTACCTGCAGATATGGAGAAGAGCGAGCGATCTATGACAGCGGTGCCACCTGCAGATATAGAGAAGAGCGAGCGATCTATGGCAGCGGTGCCACCTGCAGATATGGAGAAGAGCGAGCGATCTATGGCAGCGGTGTTACCTGCAGATATGGAGAAGAGCGAGCGATCTATGGCAGCGGTGTTACCTGCAGATATGGAGAAGAGCGAGCGATCTATGGCAGCGGTGTTACCTGCAGATATGGAGAAGAGCGAGCGATCTATGGCAGCGGTGCGACCTGCAGATATGGAGAAGAGCGAGCGATCTATGACAGCGGTGCCACCTGCAGATATGGGGAAGAGCGAGCGATCTATGGCAGCGGTGTTACCTGCAGATATGGAGAAGAGCGAGCGATCTATGGCAGCGGTGCTACCTGCAGATATGAGGAAGAGCGAGCGATCTATGGCAGCGGTGTTACCTGCAGATATGGAGAAGAGCGAGCGATCTATGGCAGCGGTGCCACCTGCAGATATGGAGAAGAGCGAGCGATCTATGGCAGCGGTGTTACCTGCAGATATGGAGAAGAGCGAGCGATCTATGGCAGCGGTGTTACCTGCAGATATGGAGAAGAGCGAGCGATCTATGGCAGCGGTGCCACCTGCAGATATGGAGAAGAGCGAGCGATCTATGGCAGCGGTGCTACCTGCAGATATGAGGAAGAGCGAGCGATCTATGGCAGCGGTGCCACCTGCAGATATAGAGAAGAGCGAGCGATCTATGACAGCGGTGTTACCTGCAGATATGGGGAAGAGCGAGCGATCTATGGCAGCGGTGCCACCTGCAGATATAGAGAAGAGCGAGCGATCTATGGCAGCGGTGCCACCTGCAGATATGGAGAAGAGCGAGCGATCTATGGCAGCGGTGTTACCTGCAGATATGGAGAAGAGCGAGCGATCTATGACAGCGGTGCCACCTGCAGATATAGAGAAGAGCGAGCGATCTATGGCAGCGGTGCCACCTGCAAATATGGAGAAGAGCGAGCGATCTATGGCAGCGGTGCCGGCTGGGAATGGTTAATGTCGCTCCCGTCATCTGCAGATGAGGCCTCTATTCAGGATTAGTCTCTGCACAATGGAGCTGACATTTCCCACCGTCCTGCGGCTCCTGATTACTCACAGGTTTCAGGCCCTTTCAGTTTTACCCGCAGGCGGGGGAGGGACAGCAATCACTTGTAAGGAAATATCATTATTCTTCAAGGAAAATAGAAACAATTGGAGTCCGGCTGAACAGGACTGGGTCATGGCGACCATGTACAGGTTTCTTTTGTTTGCACTAAAATTTCTCTTGAGAAATAAAAAGAAAAGGAAAATCCAGTCCTGTTCAGCCGGACTCCAATGTTTTCTATTTTCCTTGATGTGAGGCCCGTGCGAGGCCGGTGTGTGAGCCCCAGGTGGGATCAAGTGTCTGTGATCATTATACTTCACCTGATCACGTTTACACCACAACTTACCCTCCAGGTCTTGTATTAAATAAAATAAAATACTTTACATGACAATAACTGTGATACATTACAAATAAAACACAACAGAACATAAGAACAAAGCTCCAATCAGACGACAACAAATGACAAAAGCCACAAAGTAATAACCGGAAATGGCACTAAAATGTAACATAGTAACATAGTAACATAGTTAGTAAGGCCGAAAAAAGACATTTGTCCATCCAGTTCAGCCTATATTCCATCATAATAAATCCCCAGATCTACGTCCTTCTACAGAACCTAATAATTGTATGATACAATATTGTTCTGCTCCAGGAAGACATCCAGGCCTCTCTTGAACCCCTCGACTGAGTTCGCCATCACCACCTCCTCAGGCAAGCAATTCCAGATTCTCACTGCCCTAACAGTAAAGAATCCTCTTCTATGTTGGTGGAAAAACCTTCTCTCCTCCAGACGCAAAGAATGCCCCCTTGTGCCCGTCACCTTCCTTGGTATAAACAGATCCTCAGCGAGATATTTGTATTGTCCCCTTATATACTTATACATGGTTATTAGATCGCCCCTCAGTCGTCTTTTTTCTAGACTAAATAATCCTAATTTCGCTAATCTATCTGGGTATTGTAGTTCTCCCATCCCCTTTATTAATTTTGTTGCCCTCCTTTGTACTCTCTCTAGTTCCATTATATCCTTCCTGAGCACCGGTGCCCAAAACTGGACACAGTACTCCATGTGCGGTCTAACTAGGGATTTGTACAGAGGCAGTATAATGCTCTCATCATGTGTATCCAGACCTCTTTTAATGCACCCCATGATCCTGTTTGCCTTGGCAGCTGCTGCCTGGCACTGGCTGCTCCAGGTAAGTTTATCATTAACTAGGATCCCCAAGTCCTTCTCCCTGTCAGATTTACCCAGTGGTTTCCCGTTCAGTGTGTAATGGTGATATTGATTCCCTCTTCCCATGTGTATAACCTTACATTTATCATTGTTAAACCTCATCTGCCACCTTTCAGCCCAAGTTTCCAACTTATCCAGATCCATCTGTAGCAGAATACTATCTTCTCTTGTATTAACTGCTTTACATAGTTTTGTATCATCTGCAAATATCGATATTTTACTGTGTAAACCTTTTACCAGATCATTAATGAATATGTTGAAGAGAACAGGTCCCAATACTGACCCCTGCGGTCCCCACTGGTCACAGCGACCCAGTTAGAGACTATACCATTTATAACCACCCTCTGCTTTCTATCACTAAGCCAGTTACTAACCCATTTACACACATTTTCCCCCAGACCAAGCATTCTCATTTTGTGTACCAACCTCTTGTGCGGCACGGTATCAAACGCTTTAGAAAAATCGAGATATACCACGTCCAATGACTCACCGTGGTCCAGCCTATAGCTTACCTCTTCATAAAAACTGATTAGATTGGTTTGACAGGAGCGATTTCTCATAAACCCATGCTGATATGGAGTTAAACAGTTATTCTCATTGAGATAATCCAGAATAACATCCCTCAGAAACCCTTCAAATATTTTACCAACAATAGAGGTTAGACTTACTGGCCTATAATTTCCAGGTTCACTTTTAGAGCCCTTTTTGAATATTGGCACTACATTTGCTATGCGCCAGTCCTGCGGAACAGACCCTGTCGCTATAGAGTCACTAAAAATAAGAAATAATGGTTTATCTATTACATTACTTAGTTCTCTTAGAACTCGTGGGTGTATGCCATCCGGCCCCGGAGATTTATCTCCGGGGCCGGAGATAATGGAGAAAGTTCATGACCTACAAATCAGGGACGAGAAAGAAAAATTCCACTGTGTATAACATAACATTTGTTGTTTTTTATTATTATTATTTTTTTATTTTTTGTATTATTTTTATTTATTTTTTAATTTTTTTTTTAAAATATACATACACACACCTACTCTAACTATCCCGCCACCCCTGATCCAGCTCTGGCCACAAAGTTCAGGAATCATCCGAGCTAGGATCAGGCCCCAAAGTTGTTCCCCAGGCGGGGGCCTGGGCCAGGCCAGATCAGTCTCTTATCACCGCCGTTGACCCCCCCCAATCCCCACACCCAACCTAAGACCCTCTATTATACACTATATACAATATGTACAATATATACATAAACCAACATCACAGAACACAACCTACATTCTCACCACCCGAGGCTCAAGTTCGATGCCTGCAAACCTTCTATTCAGGGAACAGAAATACAAACCAAAAATCTAGGGTGTAAAGACATCAGCCCACCACCAGGATATAGGAGCGCTAACGGACTAAGGCACCCCGAAGGAGAAACCCCTCCAGAGATGGGCCGCCCTCCGGGCACCCAGACCCCCGCACTCCAGAGAACGCACCTTCACCAGGGCACCTAGGATGCTGCTACAAACTTCATCTACTCGGAGGATTTTACTCTGCGGAGAAACTAAAACTCGTGCGTTCCACGTGAAATACCTGACCACTGCGCAGACTAAGAATAAAGTGGCTCGGTCCCTTCTCCCGAGGTCTCTGAACGCTCCATAGGCCCACTCGGCATAGCACAGAGTGGCCAGCCGCGGCCAACCAATGGAAGCGCCCACCCTGTTGTACACCTCTGTATTAAAGGGACAATGAAGCAGGAAGTGCTCCATGCTTTCCAGCATGGTAGCGCAAGCCTCACGGGGACAATTCCTGTCCACGGAGCTCCTGTGCTTCAAATTGTCCCTCACATACAACTTACCTTGGAAGCAGCGCCAAGTCAAGTCCCAATATTTCTTGGGGATCCTGCTAGAATTTAACAAACTCAACCCAACCTCTAGATCCCGACTCAGGCAGTCCTTGAGGACCAATGATCTCTGAAAATGCGAAAACAAGACCCGCATGTCGAGGAGTTTCCTCGGGAGGGACCTCACTTCCCACATTCCCAGACCCCACCGGCGCATCATTTTCAGAACCGGGGTAACATAAGCCGGAGATGCCCGTGCGGTGTGCGAAGATCCTTCATCTTCCTCCTGTCTCCCATTCCTGGAAGAAAGCCTGAAACCATCCCTTGCAGGAGAATACCCACGGAGGAGCCCTCTCTTTCCAGAGGTTTGCCACGTTAACTTTCAAAAAGGTGTTCACTAGAAACACCACGGGGTTCACCATATTCAACCCCCCTAGTCTCCTCGTGCGATAAGTGACCTCCCGTTTGACTAGGTTTAGTCTATTCCCCCATAACATCTGGAAGAACAGACCGTAGACCCGTGTCCAGAGAGGCTCCGGCAAGACACAGACGCTGCCCAAGTAGATTAGCAAGGGGAGCAGGAAAGCTTTGCACAGGTCAACCCTTTCCCTCAGGGTCAAAGACCAACCCTTCCATTGGTCCACTCTTTGGGCGACACCTTTGATTCTGCCTTCCCAGTTTTTCGTGGGGTAATCACCCTGGCTAAATTCGATGCCTAGGACTTTGGCATGTTCTTGGGGTTTGGGGAGGGTGTCCGGAAGATCAAACGTGGGATCCCCGCCTCCCAGCCATTGACTCTCACACTTGTTCTGGTTGACCTTGGACCCGGATGCCTCCGAGTAGCTCTCCACTTCTGACATCACCACCATCGCCTCCTCTTGCGAAGAAACAAAGACGGTAACGTCGTCCGCGTAGGCCACTACCCTCCGGATAGCCTCTGGCGCCAACCCGCCCATCCTCACCCCCGCCAACGGTCCACAATCAACCCTTCTGAGGAAGGGATCGATCGCAAATGCGTAAAGCAAAGGGCTAAGAGGGCAGCCCTGGTGGACACCAGATCCCACCCTGAAAGGTTGTCCAATCCACCCGTTTACCAGAGGGAAAGTCTCAGCCCCTGCGTATAAGGTCTTAAGCCAGTCCACAAACCCTCCAGGCAGACCATACCTCAAAAGAGTGGACCAGAGGTACTCGTGGTCGACCCGATCAAAGGCCTTTGTGTGATCCAGGGTCAGCAAGAACCCCTTCCAAAGGCCTGCCCTGCCCCGCTCCACGGCCTCTCGGACACCCAGAACAGCACTGAAAGTGCTACGGCCAGGAACGCAACAGTGCTGGGCCTCCGAAACGAGCCGTGGCGCAAACTTCACCAGCCTGTTGAAGAGTATCTTAGCCAAAACCTTCCTGTCCACATTGAGAAGTGATATGGGACGCCAATTCTCAATGCGTGACGGATCCTTACCCTTTGACAAAATGATCAAAGCCGACCTCCTTAATGATCTCGGCAGAGTGCCCGAGGAGAGACACTCATTAAACACCTGAGTCAAGAGGGGGACCAAGGAGTCCCTAAAGGTCTTAACCCCTTACCGGCATCGGACGTACTATACCGTCCGATGCCGGCTCCCCTGCTTTGATGCAGGGCTCCGCGGTGAGCCCGCACCAAAGCCGGGACATGTCAGCTGTTTTGAACAGCTGACATGTGCCCGTAATAGGCGCGGGCAGAATCGCGATCTGCCCGCACCTATTAACTAGTTAAATGCCGCTGTCAAACGCAGACAGCGGCATTTAACTACCGCTTCCGGCCGAGCGGCCGGAAATGACGTCATCGCCGACCCCCGTCACATGTCCGGGTTGTCGGCGATGCGTCTCCATTGTAGCCATAGAGGTCCTTGAGACCTCTATGGTTACTGATTGCCCGTCGCTGTGAGCGCCACCCTGTGGTCGGAGCTCACAGCACACGTGCAATTCTGCTACATAGCAGCGATCAGCAGATCGCTGCTATGTAGCAGAGCCGATCGTGCTGTCCCTGCTTCTAGCCTCCCATGGAGGCTATTGAAGCATGGCAAAAGTTAAAAAAAAAAGTTTAAAAAAATGTGAAAAAAATAAAAAAAACATAAAAAAGTTTAAATCACCCCCCTTTCGCCCCAATCAAAATAAATCAATAAAAAAAATATCAAATCTACGCATATTTTGTATCGCCGCGCTCAGAATTGCCCGATCTATCAAATAAAAAAAAGTATTAACCTGATCGCTAAACAGCGTAGCGGGAAAAAAACTCGAAACGCCAGAATTACGTTTTTTTGGTCGCCGCGACATTGCATTAAAATGCAATAACGGGCGATCAAAAGAACGTATCTGCACCGAAATGCTATCATTAAAAACGTCATCTCGGCACGCAAATAATAAGCCCTCAACCGACCCCAGATCACGAAAAATGGAGACGCTACGAGTATCGGAAAATGGCGCAATTTTTTTTTTTTTTTTTTTTTAGCAAAGTTTGGAATTTTTTTTCACCACTTAGATAAAAAATAACCTAGTCATGTTTGGTGTCTATGAACTCGTAATGACCTGGAGAATCATAATGGCAGGTCATTTTTAGCATTTAGTGAACCTAGCAAAAAAGCCAAACAAAAAACCAATGTGGGATTGAACTTTTTTTGCAATTTCACCGCACTTGGAATTTTTTTCCCGTTTTCTAGTACACGACATGCTAAAACCAATGATGTCGTTCAAAAGTACAACTTGTCCCGCAAAAAATAAGCCCTCACATGGCCAAATTGACGGAAAAATAAAAAAGTTATGGCTCTGGGAAGGAGGGGAGCGAAAAACGAACACGGAAAACCAAAAATCCCCTGGTCATGAAGGGGTTAATTAAAGAACTCGGATGTTAAGCCATCCGGACCTGGCGATTTTTTTGGGCCGGAGCCCATCGATCGCCAGTCTCACTTCCTCTTCTTTGATCGCTTCTGTCAAACCGCCCAGCGAGAGGTCAGCCCCTGGCTCTGGAACAGCTTCAGCCAGGAAAGCCGACATCCTGTCACGATGCAGTTCCTTCCTTCCCAAGAGGTGCGAGTAGTATGAACTGACGACCTCCAAGATCCCTGATCTGCACCTTCTCAGGGATCCCGTACTGTCCATCAGCCCTGTCACTCTCTTACTATTCACTGACATCTTGCAGCTTCGGGTCGGGTGAGTAGTACTTCCCGTAGTCCCTCTCAAAAACCAAAGATGCGTGCCTATTGTACTGACACCTCTTTAGCAAGGATTTCACACTGGAGATCGCCTCGCGGCTACCCCCAGTCGAGACAAGATGCTCGAGTTTCCTCCTCAGGCTCTGATACAGGCGATCCCTGTTCAGGCTTCTGAGGTTCGAGAGTTGCCGGAAGAATCTCGCCACCCGATGTTTGAACACCTCCCACCACTCAGACTTAGTGTTACTTAGGCCTAGCAGCGGTACCTGGCTCTGAAGAAATTCCTCAAAGGACCGTCTTACAGCTTCTTCCTCAAGGAGTGACGAATTCAGCTTCCAATAACCTCTTCCCATCCGAGGAGTCTCTGTAACGCTCAGAGAAAACATAATCAAACAGTGATCGGAGAATTCCACCTCCACAACCGACAACGGCGAGGAGACGGCCTCCTCCTTCAAATAAAACCTATCTATCCTAGACCTGCACTGACTACCTCTAAAAAAGGTGAACCCCGCGTGGCCTGTGTTGTGCCGGATGTGGACATCCACCAGGCATGCCTCACTTACTATCCTATTTAGCGCGACGCAATCGTAAGCCAGCTGGTCTCCAGAACCTCCTCTATCACAGGGTCTCGTGACGTTGTTGAAATCCCCTCCACAGACCACCTGCCGGCTCGAAAATAAGAAAGGTTTGATCTTCATGAAGAGACACTTGCGGTCCCACTTGGACTGGGGACCGTAGATGTTAATGAGCCGAAGCTCCTGTCCCCCCATGGAGACATCTAGGATCAAGCATCTCCCCATTTCTAACTCGGTCAATCGTCTGCATTCAACCACTGCGGTCTTAAAAAGGACCGCCACCCCGCTATACGGCTCGGCCGCAAGAAACCAGTAGGAGGGCCCATGCCTCCACTCCCGCCTTGCCTTATGCATGGTTGATAGGTCGGTCAACCTGGTCTCCTGCAAAAGCAAAATGTTGGCGTCAAGTTGGCCGAGAAAATGAAAGGCCATGTACCTTGCCGCTTCTGACTTTATGCTGGCAACATTAATGGTTGCCAGCGTCAACGGGGTGGGTGCCGCCATCATGATTGATTGAATTAGACAGCCTTTTTCTTCCCACCCCCAACAGTTTCACCCTCTTCCTCTGACATTGATGAGTTTTTAGTGCGTTTAAGACAAACAGACTCATCAATTCTTTCCTTACATACACTCTGGCCTTTGTCTGGTGGTCCTGAGGTAGTCCCCCCCCAGAACGCTTTGTATTTGCCCCCTGAGAAGAAGACCCAGCGACCTCCTGAGCCCCAACAACCTTGTCCGCAACCTCCGGCCCCGGGTCCCCATCGCCCCCTCTGGAGGGGAGTCCTGGAGGGCCCGGAACCGGTTAGAGAGATCCACCAGAGGGGGGGCAGCTGGACCTTCCAATGGCACCTGGATCAGGGCTACGGAGTCAGAGGGGTTGCACTCCAAGGAGGAGGCTCGAGGCCCGGACCCCTCTTATCCTTAGTTGTTTTCCTGTTACCCTTTTTCTTTTGCTGTGACCACTCACCCTCTCCCTCATCCAGACTGTCACCGGATGAAGGTTCCTGGGCAGACATGGCGTCCTTTTGCTCCTCCCTTTCAAGTCTCTTGACTTCCTCGCTCAATTCGCTGTCTTTAGGATCCTCAGCTGCAAGTGAAGCACCCGGGTCAGAGTTTAGGGTCATTACTCCCTGCCCGCTGTTCCCATGGCGCTGCTCCTGCCGCCTGATATTGGATGGCGGCAGCCTGCTCCTCACCGGTTCCCTGCCTCCTCCACCTCTGCTGGTCCCTTCACCGGCAAGATTGGTCCCGGCTTTCGCCTGTCCCGCACTCGCCGCTTTCAGGACCGCATTGGCGAAGGAACGCGGACAGCGACTGAATGGGTGACCGAGGTCACCACACAGGTTACACCTATTCCTGCCACAGGTCGCAGCGAGATGGCCGAGGTCCCCACACAGTGCGCATTTGTGGGTGGTACACTGCGCACTGAAGTATGTGGGGCTGCCGTACCTGTGACAGACCTTAGGCTGCCCCCGGTAGAAAATCAAGATCCTGTCCCTCCCCAAAAATGTTGAGGAAGGGATATGGGTAACGGTGTTTCCTGAAACCTTCAATTAAACCATGAAGGTCCAGGCTCCTGACCAGATACCATGCTCTCCGAGGGTCTTTTCGGGAATACCGACGATGTCGCCGTATTGTCCAACCCAGGTAGAAATGCCGACACAGGAAAGTGACTCGTTACTGGTCAAAACGGTCACCTTCCTGACTGAGTCCTGGCGGGATATTGCTACAGCGAGGAAACCCCGCCATTCGGGGCAACCCCGAGCCAGCTCGTGGCGAGACCAGAAAAGCTCAAGGCCCTCCGGTCTCACGAAGCTGACATCGAAGTAGGAGGTCCCATAGGGATGGATCAAGGCAAAGATGTCATATGCCGCGAAGCCCATCCCCAGCAGGAGCTCAGCAACCTTTGACCGATCAGGACAGGCATCCTTGTTACCCACTGGAGACGGGCCACGTTCCTACGGTTACTCCTCTGCCCCGGTGTCGGCAGAGACCAGACAGTCTCTGTCCCTCTATCTCGGAAGGCGGAAAGACCGTGTCTCTCTATCCAGAAAGACAGATCAACCTCCCTCCCCTCTACATTGATGGAACTCTCCCCTCTCCTCAGGGCGTCCAGGAAGCGCTGCTGCAAGTCACCATCCTCAGGGTCACCAGACAAGGGCGCACTACTACCCCCAGCAGTGACAGCTCCTGAATAGCTTGGGGCTGAAGCCCCCGCCACCGCTGGGGGGGCAGCGGGACCACTACCTGCTTCCCCTCCACCAACACCAGTACTGCTCTCCTCATTCACTCCACCACTACTCCCATCATTTGCAACACCACTACTCCCATCATTCACTCTACCACTACTCCCAAAATTCACTCCACCACTACTCCCACCATTCACTCCACCACTACTCCCATCATTCACTCCACCACTACTCCCATCATTCACTCCACTACTACTCCCATCATTCTCTCCACCACTACTCCCATCATTCACTCCACCACTACTCCCATCATTCACTCCACCACTACTCCCACCATTCACTCCACCACTACCAATCACTCCACCACTACTCCCATCATTCACTCCACCACTACTCCCATCATTCACTCTACTACTACTCCCACCATTCACTCCACCACTACTCCCACCATTCACTCCACCACTACTCCCACCATTCACTCCACCACTACTCCCACCATTCACTCCACCACTACTCCCACCATTCACTCCACCACTACTCCCATCATTCACTCCACCACTACTCCCATCATTCACTCCACCACTACTCCCACCATTCACTCCACCACTACTCCCATCATTCACTCCACCACTACTCCCACCATTCACTCCACCACTACTCCCATCATTCACTCCACCACTACTCCCACCATTCACTCCACCACTACTCCCACCATTCACTCCACCACTACTCCCACCATTCACTCCACCACTACTCCCATCATTCACTCCACCACTACTCCCACCATTCACTCCACCACTACCATTCACTCCACCACTACTCCCATCATTCACTCCACCACTACTCCCAACATTCACTCCACCACTACTCCCATCATTCACTCCACCACTACTCCCACCATTCACTCCACCACTACTCCACCACTACTCCCATCATTCACTCCACCACTACTCCCACCATTCACTCCACCACTACTCCCATCATTCACTCCACCACTACTCCCACCATTCACTCCACTACTCCCATCATTCACTCCACCACTACTCCCACCATTCACTCCACCACTACTCCCACCATTCACTCCACTACTCCCATCATTCACTCCACCACTACTCCCACCATTCACTCCACCACTACTCCCATCATTCACTCCACCACTACTCCCATCATTCACTCCACCACTACTCCCACCATTCACTCCACCACTACTCCCATCATTCACTCCACTACTACTTCCACCATTCACTCCACCACTACTCCCATCATTCACTCCACCACTACTCCCATCATTCACTCCACCACTACTCCCATCATTCACTCCACCACTACTCCCACCATTCACTCCACCACTACTCCCACCATTCACTCCACTACTCCCATCATTCACTCCACCACTACTCCCACCATTCACTCCACCACTACTCCACCACTACTCCCATCATTCACTCCACCACTACTCCCATCATTCACTCCACCACTACTCCCATCATTCACTCCACCACTACTCCCACCATTCACTCCACCACTACTCCCACCATTCACTCCACTACTCCCATCATTCACTCCACCACTACTCCCAACATTCACTCCACCACTACTCCCATCATTCACTCCACCACTACTCCCACCATTCACTCCACCACTACTCCACCACTACTCCCATCATTCACTCCACCACTACTCCCACCATTCACTCCACCACTACTCCCATCATTCACTCCACCACTACTCCCACCATTCACTCCACTACTCCCATCATTCACTCCACCACTACTCCCACCATTCACTCCACCACTACTCCCACCATTCACTCCACTACTCCCATCATTCACTCCACCACTACTCCCACCATTCACTCCACCACTACTCCCATCATTCACTCCACCACTACTCCCATCATTCACTCCACCACTACTCCCACCATTCACTCCACCACTACTCCCATCATTCACTCCACTACTACTTCCACCATTCACTCCACCACTACTCCCATCATTCACTCCACCACTACTCCCATCATTCACTCCACCACTACTCCCATCATTCACTCCACCACTACTCCCACCATTCACTCCACCACTACTCCCATCATTCACTCCACCACTACTCCCACCACTACTCCACCACTACTCCCATCATTCACTCCACCACTACTCCCATCATTCACTCCACCACTACTCCCATCATTCACTCCACCACTACTCCCACCATTCACTCCACCACTACTCCCACCATTCACTCCACTACTCCCATCATTCACTCCACCACTACTCCCACCATTCACTCCACCACTACTCCCACCATTCACTCCACTACTCCCATCATTCACTCCACCACTACTCCCACCATTCACTCCACCACTACTCCCACCATTCACTCCACCACTACTCCCATCATTCACTCCACTACTACTTCCACCATTCACTCCACCACTACTCCCATCATTCACTCCACCACTACTCCCATCATTCACTCCACCACTACTCCCATCATTCACTCCACCACTACTCCCACCATTCACTCCACTACTACTCCCATCATTCACTCCACCACTACTCCCATCATTCACTCCACCACTACTCCCATCATTCACTCCACCACTACTCCCATCATTCACTCCACTACTACTCCCATCATTCCCCTTACCATTGCCACCACTTCCCGTCACTTTATTACCAGTATTCTCACCACCATTTGTCCCAGTGTTCTCTGCACCTTCCACAGTCACACCCATTCCTTCCTCACTTGTGTCTGGCTTCTCTGCACTCACACCTGCTGGACCGGGGGAGGGGTGCAGCACCACACCCGTTTTCCCTTGATTGGTGCTGTGTTGTGTCTCTGGAGCACCTTGCCCCCCCACTGCAGCAGTTTGTATTTTATTATCCTGGGCCCGCTGCTTGTTGGGGGGCGCCGCCTGCCCCGCACCCACAGACTTCAGGGTCCTGGTGTCACGTTTGGGCGCTGGAGCACTCTGTCCCCCCGTCGCAGCAGGGCGCCCAGTGTTCCCTGCAGATGATTTCTCCTGCTTTTTTTTGTCCTTTTTGGACTCGCTGCTCCCCTGTTGCAGCCGCGTGCCTCTTCTCTGTTGAGGCGCACTGCGCCCCTGTCACAACAGTGCGCCCCCCTTTCGCCGCACCAAGTCTCTCGGACCTGCCCCCCACAGCCCCGGCGTCGGCCGGCTCAGCCGTAGTGAGCAGGGATGGAGTCTGCCCACACCGTCCCCCTTTCGCAACGGCGTGGACATCCCCCTCGCCCCCCTCAGCCCCGGTGATAACCGGCTTAGCCGCAGAGGGCAGGGAGGGAAACTCCTCGGGGTCCCCTATGTCCGGCGCCGTGAGTACCACCACAGCCTCGCCCCCTGCACTGTTCCCCGCACAGACGGCAGCACCGCCGGACGTCCTCCTCCTCTCCCCACCTTGCCTATGCCCCGGACCCACTGCAGAGCCCGTGCCTTTAGGTTTGGTGGGGTTTACACAGGAGGCGGTAGGTGTAACATCATCCATCAGTACATATTTGTAACCCACCACCTCCCGTGCGGTCTCCTTCGTCGTCTTCCTCTTCTTGGTTTCCTCTGCTGGCTCGTCCTCACCAAAGGAAAAGCGGTCCAGGTTCACTGGAGACTCCAGCTGTCGGATCTCCTCTAGCAGACCGCCCTCCTCCTCTTCCTCCTCTAGCAGACCGCCCTCCTCCTCTTCCTCCTCTAGCAGACCGCCCTGCTCCTCTTTCTCCTCTAGCAGACCGCCCTCCTCCTCTTCCTCCTCTAGCAGACCGCCCTCCTCCTCTTCCTCCTCTAGCAGACCGCCCTCCTCCTCTTCCTCCTCTAGCAGACCGCCCTCCTCCTCTTCCTCCTCTAGCAGACCGCCCTCCTCCTCTAGCGGACCGCCCTCCTCCTCTTCCTCCTCTAGCGGACCGCCCTCCTCCTCTTCCTCCTCTAGCGGACCGCCCTCCTCCTCTTCCTCCTCTAGCGGACCGCCCTCCTCCTCTTCCTCCTCTAGCGGACCGCCCTCCTCCTCTTCCTCCTCTAGCGGACCGCCCTCCTCCTTTTCCTCCTCTAGCGGACCGCCCTCCTCCTCTTCCTCCGCTGACACTCCAGCCTGTGCTGTCGGAGTCCTCTGCCGTGTCGGGAGGCCGCTTCCCTGTTGTCGGATCTGCGACTCACTCTCCCGGCTGGTTCCAGCTTGTAGGACTCCAGTCACAGCCACGTCGTCGTCCTCCTCCTCCTCCTCCTCGTCGCTTAGGACGCCGGCTGGCGGCTCTCCTGAGGTATTTAACCCCTTCATTTCTGAGAACCGCCGCTGGTTCTTAAACCTCTCCAGGAAGGGACCTGCGCTTTTCTCAATCCCCTCCCGGAGGACCACTAACCGGACCATCTCATCTCTGAGGGCTCTGAACCTCTGGGAGGTCGCGGGTTTCTCTTTGATAGAGGCTCGGGTGTTCAGGACCCGAGCCACCCGCAGCTCCTCCTTCAGCCCGGTCAGTGCTTTGCCGGCGTCCTCGTACTCACGTAGCATGGCGACCTCTCGGGAGGAGAAGGTACTCGAGGACTCGCCGGAGCTCGTCTCCCCCCAGGATGTTCCTCTCCTTCCTGGGGCGCCCCTGTCTCCCTCTCTGGGCGGACGATGAGCCGTCTCAGGGTTGGTGTAGGTGGGTATGGTTCTTCTCACCCGTCCCGACCTCCTCAGTCCCTCTTGGGCCGGTTGCTGCTGCTGCTCTCTGTCCCCCGCCGGCACAGACCGGGGAACAGAAGCCTGGGAAGCCATGCCGGCCTCCCCGGAAGCCTGCCTCTCCCTGGGGAGAAGAGAGGCCGACTCTGGGCCTCCTGCTGGAAGTGCTGGAGCTCACAAGACAGGTGCTGCTCCTAGCAGGGTGTGGCTGATTGTGGGCACCTCTCCTCCAGTCACCTCCAGAGCTGCAATCACTATTCTGCTGTTACATCCTGTCTTATCCTCCAGTCACCTCCAGAGCTGCAATCACTACTCTGCTGTTACATCGTGTCTTATCCACCAGTCACCCCCAGAGCTGTGGTCACTGTTCTGCTGTTACAACTTGTCTTATCCTCCTGTCAGGAAATAGGAAGAATTTCTTGGTACTTCAATTACACATACAGAGCTCTCAGCTGCAGTTTCCTCTGCCTGCATGTGGCTGTGTGCGATTTCACCTTTCCCCCTCCCTCCCCCCTGCTATACAGCTGTAATGTGAGATCAGCGTGCCAGCAACCTTCACTGAGGAGTTTTTATGGCTTTGAACTGGGAATGCCAGTCCTTCGTCTGAAACCATGTGCTCCTTTGTGTATCAGAGAGTTATTCAAGATGGAATAATTCCTCCCAAGTAGTAACATAGATCTGAAAGTTATATATTTGGTATGTGCAACAAGAGGGCTCCTAACTGGTGGGTTTCGGGAGCCCAGCGCGTAGCAGAAAGTGAGAAAGGCATTACTACGTAACTGAGTCACCCAGCTACCCCATGTCTATACATAAACGAATCCCTATATCACGCTGAGCATAACGAGACGGGTGTCGTCTTTCTACGAGGTTCATACACCAAGATATGCGGGATGATGGTTTTCATATCCTTAAGAAAGAGGAGTGCATTCCATAGCTCTGCCCACCCCATGAGGACATCCAGGGGGGGGGGAGAACCTTAGTTTTGGGCGAAGGTATAAAACTCAAAGGCCCAGACAAGGGGGGTCTTTTGCAGGGGGATTCAGCTAAGACGGGCT